>NC_135224.1:17325290-17347790 GCF_052324685.1 Brachyhypopomus gauderio | reverse complement strand
GTAGGACAGAGGGAACTGTTGGAGATCACACGTTGCCTGTGAATGTGAGACCAGTGATGCTCAGTTTATATCTGAAATAAGAGAAACACCTGGTTGTGGCTCCCCTTAACCAAGAAGAAGAATCCATGAGTAAAACGTCTGTTGGCCCTTGCTTACAGATTAATAGTAACAGTAATGGCTGTCTGCTTTGATCTGAACTCACTACAGTGAATCCATTAAAGTAAAAATGGACCATATGGACTCTTTTCTAACAAAAAAAAAAGATCTTAGTGCTAATTCTTCTGTTGTCTAATGCAGCCTAACAGCACAATTTTAAAAAAGAATAGTGTATAGTGGGTGGGAATTAGAAAGTACCATTAACTATGCCACCTAGTGGTCATAATCTGTCACATGCGTGTTTATCTCTCTTGCAGTTAGTGGTCCAACTCTGCCCATCAATCTTTAAGGGATGTTGTCAGTAACCAATGGGTTAATTCTCAGGAATATATAATACATGTATAATATTACATACTAAGGTGGTAATTAGCTGAAAAATTGCAGTGTTAAGACTAATTGATTAATGAATCAGCTGTTGAACATCTCGTGTTTCATGTCATTGCATACCCCAACTGGACTACTAACCTGGCACCGAGCAGTGTGGCTGATCTGAGTTCAGAACCTTGTTTTCAACACAACAAAACAATCTGTGAATACGTAACAACAATGCTGTGTCTTCTGTGTTCTTACAGAAGACCTTACAGACCACCTTACAGCTTCAGTCAGGACATTCAGCAAGCCAAGACACTTCAAAACTGTTGGACATTTTCCCCCTGTGACATGATAAAGCGCCGTCTCACAGTGTTGACATTTTGCAACCATTACTTGGCCATTTGTAGCATGAAAGTTGCCATATTGGTTGATCGGTAAAGAAGTCAGAATAAATGACCAGGACCGATCAGTAAAAATTCAGAAAGATCAATATGCTTCCTTGTCCATCTCCAGCAGATGCTGGGGATGTGTCCCCACCTTAGAGGATGTGTCCCCATCTTAGGGGATGTGTCCCCATCTTAGAGGATGTGTCCCCATCTTAGAGGATGTGTCCCCATATTAGGGGATGTGTCCCCATCTTAGAGGATGTGTCCCCATCTTAGGGGATGTGTCCCCACCTTAGAGGATGTGTCCCCATCTTAGGGGATGTGTCCCCATCTTAGGGGATGTGTCCCCACCTTAGAGGATGTGTCCCCATCTTAGGGGATGTGTCCCCATCTTAGGGGATGTGTCCCCACCTTAGAGGATGTGTCCCCATCTTAGGGAATGTGTCCCCATCTTAGGGGATGTGTCCCCACCTTAGAGGATGTGTCCCCATCTTAGGGAATGTGTCCCCATCTTAGAGAATGTGTCCCCATCTTAGGGGATGTGTCCCCATCTTAGAGGATGTGTCCCCACCTTAGAGGATGTGTCCCCATCTTAGAGGATGTGTCCCCATCTTAGGGGATGTGTCCCCATCTTAGGGAATGTGTCCCCATCTTAGAGGATGTGTCCCCATCTTAGGGGATGTGTCCCCATCTTAGAGGATGTGTCCCCATCTTAGGGAATGTGTCCCCATCTTCAACTCTCCACCGTTCTGAAGAAATCTGAGAACCAGAGATTACTTATGACCGATGCAGCTAAATTCCTCAGCTTGTTCTCAAGAGCTGAATCACATCTGACTTCCACTCTCACCCTGAGAACCAGGCAGCTTAACCCACACTTCTCTTGTACTGATGTTTCTGTTTATTAGTTTAAGCTTCCTGGTATTGTAATTAGCTTTTTCAATGTCAGTCAGATGTCAGTATGTATGTCAGTGTGTGTGAAGATATTTTTCATTCACAAAGGAGATCCACTCCAACCCAACTCCACACCGCTGTGAGGAGCTTAAGACTCATTCTGGGATCTTATCCCCTGAAATGATCTCGAGATCTCTTTAAATTTAAGCCCACCAAAAAGTCATGCTATTCTGGATGCAAAAAGGTTGCGAAACAGAATTCCTAATTCTTGGTGGAATCGTACAGTCTTATCATTTATCATCTTAAACTTTTATGATTTCATCCTCACTCACGTCTGCAGACATTGGCAAATTACTGGCATTAAACTGAAGATATGGAGAACATATCTTGTAGTAGCCAACGATGTGTGTGTGTGTGTGTGTGTGTGTGTGTGTGTGTGTGTGTGTGTGTGTGTGTGTGTGTGTGCGTGTGTGTGTGTGTGTGAGACAGGGAGAGAGAGAGTGAGAGAGAGAGAGAGAGAGAGAGAGAGAGAGAGAGAGAGAGAGAGAGAGAGGGAAAAAGAGATGTACTTTAGGGAGGGTCTTTGGCACACAGGATAAGTATCAAAGACAGGAGCCACAGAGCTTTTCTAATTTCTCCAGTCTCTCCTGCCTTACCTCGGACTCCAGAGGACGTGTCGCTACATCAAACAGGTGCTTTTTCCTCTTTTTCTTATTAAGCTATGACCTGTGTTCTATTTTTATGACTTACTCAGGTCTTAATCAAACGCGATACACACAACCATGAGGTGTGTTAACGACATATTGTATTTGTAAAGCGTCTTTCCAGAGCTCAAGGTCACCATGAAGTCTTAAGTTGTAAGATGTGAGTGGCGTTACCACTGTTAAAAATAACTGTTAAAAAAAGAATGTTAAAAATAACATTAATGTTGTTGGAATAGTGTTATACGGTCATTTTGCACATTTTGTAGTGGACGGCCCTTATACTTGGTTGCTTTAAAATTAGAAGCTCAAGTATTAACTAAAGCAATAACTATATTAAAGTATGCTTGCCGATTGGTAAAGTGTTCAGACAATGTTAACAGCTTGTTTGGCACCTGCTAGTGCACGACATCATTGTTAACAATATTGGCATCACGTAATAACCACATGAAATGGAATTATTGCGTCATCTCTGGAAACAACAACAAAAAAAACCCCAAAATCACTGCTTAACCTTCATCTGTCCTTATGTAGAGACGTACGGTATATGTCACAGCCTATTCTTTTGCACATTAGAAATGCCGTTAAACAGGGTGCCAAGAAACCGGAGGGACGCGGTTCAAACAGTATGGTGGAGGAGAGGGGATGGAGTATGCCTGCTCCGTGTGGGTGGGTGAGAGGATGGAGTGGGCTGTGTGTTGTGGAACATCAGGAGGCAGAGAGAGCGTGTGAAAGACAGATGGTCTCTCAGCGGAGTCGTTCCTTTTTCTCTCCCTGGTACTTGTTCCTCCTGGATCCTGCTTGCCTCTGCTGACAGTGATCCAACATGGTACCTGACGATGGCCTCGATCTCCTCCCCCTCCTCCTCCCGCTCAGAACGCTACCTGCTGGTTGAGAAGGCAGTGCACCTGCTGGCCAAGGCCTCCCTCTAATCTCAGTCTCCTCTTCCTTCCTCTTCACAGATCAGATGAGGATGGATTTTCATTTCGGTTTTAAGACACCTCTAGATGTCTTTGTCTTTGATCTTCCGCAGATATTGTAACAAGCCACGAAGAAAGTCACAGTAGTGACCCTGCCGGCCGACGCTTTTGAAGAGAAAGGTTAAGTCACAGAGAAGGACAGACACAAAAGGGGATTTTGTTGTGACTTGTCTCATTTTTGCCCCTTAATCCTTCTGACTCTTGGTAGTTGAAAGCCAGCATATCTGGCAAATTGTTTAACCTAGTCATCTTGACGCACCATTCAAGATACCTTCATCAACAGAGAGCATGCCAGCAACGTTAGGTTGGGTACCAGCTGGAGTTTCCGCTCTGCTCCTAGGGCTGGTTCTGCTGTGGGGCCCTCTAGTGGCCAAGGGCCAGAATGACACCGAACCCATAGTTCTGGAGGGGAAATGTCTAGTGGTGTGTGACTCCACACCATCTTCAGAACCGGCGAATAATGCGTTGGGCATGTCCGTGCGCTCCGGCACCGGCCGCGTGGCCTTCTCTGCCACTCGTCAAACTAACCATGAACCCACAGACATGAGCAATCGCACCATGATCATCTACTTTGACCAGGTAAGCAAAAAAATCAGCAGAACTGTCCCCCCATTTTTTTGTATTGTATATTGTATTTGTATTACAGGCTGATTTTCTCTACAGATCTTGGTGAACGTAGGTGGCCATTTTGACCAGGAAAGCAGTGTTTTCTTAGCCCCAAGGAGGGGGGTGTACAGTTTCAACTTTCATGTGGTGAAGGCTTACAACAGGCAAACTATACAGGTACATCCTCATATAATATAATATAATATAATATAATATAAATATATCTGAAGAAGTTTCGAGGTAAGTAACTGTAGTACTGTAGTGCAAACTGTAGTTTCCAGAGAAACAATACAGAGGTCCTTCATCAGCTGTGCAAGCAAAGTGCTTAATTGTGCACATAACTACAATTTCTCTCTCTGTCACACACACATATATACAGTATATCTTACAGTACATCTTATATACTGTATATGTCTGTATATGTATACGACATATTATGTATATATATATAACATATATATGCATTAAATTAAGAAAATCTGTTGCTTCTTCCCAATGTTTGTCTGCTCTAGGTGAGTTTGATGCTCAATGGATGGCCAATGATTTCTGCCTTTGCTGGGGACCAGGATGTAACTCGAGAGGCTGCTACTAACGCCGGCTTAGTGATCATGGAGAGGGGAGATAAGGCCTATCTGAAACTGGAGCGGGGCAACCTGATGGGTGGATGGAAGTACTCCACCTTCTCTGGGTTCCTTGTCTTCCCCTTATAGTCAGCCAACCTGGAGGGATGGTCTGCATGGGTGGATGGGTGGGGGGTTCTGAGGGGTTCTGGGGGGTTCTGGTTTTACAGACAAAGAGAAGATGTTCTAACTGAAAAGGATCTTCCAAAGAGAATCCCCTTTGACATGTAATCTTTCCATAAATAATTTAAATATTTGTCTGGAAAACCAGGCCAAAGAATTTATCTGAGAAGATCTGTGATGCAGAGTATAGAATCTAATTTAATTTAAACAAAAGAGTTAAAGTTTAAATAAATAAGAAATGTAAATATTAAATAAGATAAATAAAGATTAAATAGATAATTCATTTGAATGTGTGTTTTTAAATGTTCCACAGAGGGTGAACTAATGTGTAGTTTAATATGAACTAAGCTTTTATTTTCGAGTCATAAGACTCACATGATGTCACTGATGGCACTTTGCTAAAATGTTCAAAACATATGCCCATTTCCTCTGCACTCGCATATTTGGCTTCTAAAAAAAGCTTGGAAATATTCCCAACAATCCTGACATGAGCTTACAAGCATTCATCCCACTTTCAAAGTTGTGTATCTATTCTTCTGCACTATTCTTCCCCTGTGGCCTGCCTTTTGAGACAAATGTATTACATTTGTATTTAACAAAATTATTAAATGAAACTGAAAATTAAATTAATTTCTTTTTTTTTGCATTTCATTAGAGATGTCATAAAATGCCCATCTGAGCGTCCATTAGTACATGCAGCTGTGCACCTCACATGCCCGTTTTACTTAGACAAGCTTTTACAATAGAGGACAGTGAACAGTACAATGCCTGTCTGTAAATATAGCTCTCTGAATCAGAGTTAGCATGACTGAACAGACATCGGCAGTGGAAAAAACAGATACAACTCGGAGTGCCACCGGTCGAGAGCAGGCAGATGGAGCTTCTGGCAACGAGGCGCTCGCGCCTGTGCTGGCCTCCTATGGACCCAGCGGGGGGTTTGTTGTCGCTGCCGCTCTCTTACGCTGAACTGGTCCAGAACCACACTTGTGAACATACACCTTGTGTACCATTATGCCTTCTTTTCTCTCTTTCGTTTTCACACACACACACACACACACACACACACACACACACACACACACACACGTCTAATTTAAACTATGTCAATGCATGTATAATAAAGCTATGAACATTCTATAGTAAGTAAGCCACATTCGGAGGTAAATTTAGTACCCAGAAATTACGACGGAGGGAGTTGGGCGAGCGGATGGGGACGTTTTAGTTGTTATTTTACCGGAAAAAACGACGTGGCTCAGCCGAAACAGCTTTGCGGCCTTGTCCGTGAGAGTACGTACTCGGGCTGAGGGGTTTGTAGCACGCTGCCTGTGGTTTGGTCCGGTTTGTTGATGAGAGACATTGAAGGAGAGTCCGAACGAGAGTGGTGAAAGTAAACGATGGAGAATAGGCTATTTACATCAATGATTCACAAAAACATAAGTCTCTCTCTCTCTCTCTCTCTCTCACACACACACACACACACACACACACACACACACACACACACACACAGAGGTTTGATATAAATGCATGTATAATAAAGCTCCTCTTGAATTATTCCTGCACTAGTCTCCGGGTCTGCTCAAGCTCACTAGATTACGTAATAGATTACCGTTTGAGCAAGCATTTAAAGTCATTCCTTCTCACCACGGACATGTTAAATGAGAAACAAAATATAGTCGCTCCACAGGACGGTGTCACATTACCACACGGACTCAACAGTGCAAACAGTCGGTGTACATAAACACAGAAACCTGCGACCACACAGTACGAACACTATTACGCGCTATAAACTCTTCATAACACTATAGACTAAGTAAACCAGACAAATGTGTACACAAAAAAACAATACAAATATCTTTCTTTTTTGCAACTCTTTCTATCCAAATGCTTTTAAATCTGACTACGAAAAAAAAGAATAATAATTACACTACACAGGGATCCTTTAGAACAGTGGTTCTCAAACTTTTTACACAAAGTACCACCAACTGTCAAACGAAAAACCTCCACGTACCACCCCCCCCCCCCCCCCAAAAAAAAAAAAAAAAAAAGAAAAAGCTGTTTGGCGAGTTTAAGTTGTTGACGGGGGGTTAGCGAACGTAAATTGTTACCGGGAGGATGTAAAATGGACACAAGATAAGTATTATATCGCGGTGGTTGGTGCCAGAGCGAACTAGTAACTCATTGAATCATAGATGTGGATCAGAGGTAAATAAACTAGATTTTTTTTGTCGGCGTGAGAAATCGGATGTGTGGCGTGTGAAGACGGTCAAATGCGTGTGTCTCACGCTCAATGCGTGAAAGTTGGCAACCCTGCTCATTACACACATATGTTATAATGTAGTTCTCCTGTAGTTCGTGTTGGTAGGGGTTTACAGCACAAAAAGTCTTCGTGCGACATGCCCTCATACTCATATCGCACGGAAACGAGCAAGTTGGCTAAATCTGCGACATCTATGGATTCATCTAACTGCAGTGAGAAGCATTTACTCATTTTAATTCTCTCGGTCAATGTTTGTCTGACGTTGTTCGCCATTTCATCAATTCTGCAAGTGACTGTGTCGTTTGAAAGATGCACCAGATCGAGCTGTTTAGCGACATTTTCTCCGCAAATAATACGAGTCATCCCTTTTAGTTTCTGAATTTCAGGACTTGTCATAATTCTGTTTTAATTAAAAAAATGTGTTGTGTAAAAAAAAAAAAAAAAAAAAACTCAAAGCATCTTTTATTTTCCGAGCTCATCTGGCGTACCACCGCGGGGTGCTCTGCGTACCACCAGTGGTACGCGTACCACAGTTTGAGAACCACTGCTTTAGAATGAATACTTGAGCATTTTGAAACGGATAGTGATTGATGAATGGATGGATGAATGAATGGATAGATATATATATATCTATCTATCTATCTAGATAGATAGATAGATAGATAGATAGATAGATAGATAGATAGATAGATTTTATAATGAAACACATTTTGCCGTGACCACTTCAATACGTTTTAATATCAACTGTAACAAAGAAATTCAATTTGCTAATTAAGTCGTGAGCTCAGTCGGATATCAAAGATGTGTGTTACATCGCACACTCATTTACTGCTCATTAGGCTCGGATGACTTAAGGTCTTCAGCGGCGTATTTAAATATTTGTCATCCATCTCCGTAAATTATAACACCAGGTAAAACCCTCTTCTAGCGACTAGGCCGCATTCACTGCGCCGTCAACCAAACTACCTCCTCGACCGTTCTCCATTAACGTGTCCCGCCCAGCAATTCCGCCAACGAAAGTGACGGGCACTCGCGTTGACCAATGACGTGGCCGCATGTCGCCGGTCCCTTACACCGCCGCCCAATCAGCGCGAGGCGGATGAGAATAGGGGACGCGCCTTTGACGTCCAGGCTCGGCGAGAAGGATAGTTCCTGCTCTACGCTGGTCGTTTCCTGTAATCGCACAGTGTTGTGAGACGGAGAAAGCCATGTGTGTCGACGCAAAGGTAAATTTAGTACCCCGAAATTACGACGGAGGGAGTTGGGCGAGCGGATGGGGACGTTTTAGTTGTTATTTTACCGGAAAAAAACGACGTGGCTCAGCCGAAACAGCTTTGCGGCCTTGTCCGTGAGCGTACGTACTCGGGCTGAGGGGTTTGTAGCACGCTGCCTGTGGTTTGGTCCGGTTTGTTGATGAGAGACATTGAAGGAGAGTCCGAACGAGAGTGGTGAAAGTAAACGATGGAGAATTATATTTTACATCAGTTATTCACCAAAATAAGGACCCTACTACACTCCTCTTGTGCATGCAGCAGTTTATAATGGCTACTGGCTGGTGCCGGCCAACATTAACAGGTTTGAGCATATTGTGCGGCTACAGTGCAGATTCAGGAGTTTCTGCCCGGTGTCTTAGTCCCTGCTAACTTGCCATAGTTTTACTGTTCTGAAACACAGACTACAAGTAAATGTAATTTTTTAAGGCTCACTACATATTACGTTAAAATAAATGCTGCATCATTGATTTGTCATTGGTTTTGTGAATGATTTCGTTATGTCCAGATAGTCATGGGGCAAGTTAACCTGTAATCTGCAGTTCATCCCAAGTCATGTTTCTGTTCTCCTGTGAAGGTTGTGAGATGTGTGTGTGGTTTGGTTCATTGGGAATGCTTCATGTTTTCTGCTCTCCAACAGAGTCTCGCTTATTTTGTTTTAGGGCATCAAGGGACGTTCGTGTTGACGGGCTCTTCGGTCTTCAGAGAGAGTGAAGAAACTGGTTTCAGTGAGTGGAGGGCGGAGGGTGGTGAGGGCAGGAGCACCCTCCAGGTCTTCGTCTCACTCCTGGTCCTCACTTCTGCCCATCGGACGTCTGCTCTCCATCTGCTCCTGCCAGTGAGACCGGGGGGAGTAAATGATTTCAGAACTTGACTCGCCGTAGAAACTTGAACGTAAGTGCATTGCAACATGCAGTACTGAATGCGTTTAGACTCGTGATGTTGACTTCTGAATGGTCTTTTGCTTTCTCCTTTTTTTCCTGCTGGGCTGTTGATGTGGGGGTGGGGGACTCCTTCACTGGTGGACAGTTTGTGTAACTGCTGTCTGAGGTTTGCCCTGCCGCACTTGCATTTCTGATTTTTAACAAACTCCTTGACAAGATGGCAGATCCCATTATGGACCTATTTGATGACACACCACTGTTTAACCTGGACGGCCTCCCAGAAGATGCCTTCTCTCAGGGCTCTTCAGACCCCGTTGAAGAGGCACTGAAGTTGGCCCTGGGCCAAGTGGATCCCCCCATGGACCCGGCCTCAGACCCCACCATGGCTGTCCTCGGTGACCCCATCACGGCCGCCCTGCAGGCTCCGATCCCGACGCCCGTCGCGACCATACCTCTTCAGACGCAGCAAGCCAGTCAGGTGTCCTTCACCCAGGCCGTGTCTGCCCCGGCGTCCGTGACCATCCAGACGATACCTCAGACCTCCGTCTCCTTGGCCAGCAGCAGCGGTGGCTCCACAACAGTCCTGCTCAGTTCTCCGTTGACTGTGCCCGTGTCGGCGGCCCAGGTCACTCCCCAGCAGCTACAAGCGCAGCAGCATACGTCCCCACAGGTGGCGGGGCAGGCGGCCCCTAAGATCGTGATCCTGAAGGGCCCCCAGGGTCAGGCGCAGGTGCTGCAGAGCGTCGGGGGCTCGGCCGGCTCTCCCGGGAAGCTCACCATTGCCAGGGTTCTGACGGGCACGCCTATAAGGCCGGGGATGTCCATCGTCTCGGGGGGCGCGGTGTTGAACGCTACGCAGTCCGCGCCGGGCCAGGTGAAGATGGGCACCGGCGTGCAGAGGCTGGTGCAGACCCCCAACGGACCCGTCAAACAGGTGCTGCTGACGTCTCTGCCCCAGGCTCAGTCGCAGGTCCAGATACCCGTGCAGACGCAGGCGCAGCTGCCGCAGCTCCAGCTGCAGACGCAGGCCCAGCCCGCGCAGGCCACGCAGGTGCAGGTGCAGACCACGGCCCAGGCTCCGGCGCAGACGCAGGCCCAGGTGCAGGTGGCCACCACAGCCGGAGGAGCGACGGCCATCCGACCACAAGGTGTCACTCTGTCCACGGTCCCGCAGCAGGTCAGTCTGATAATGCACACCCCCCGTTCAGCAGGTCAGTCTGATAATGCACACCCCCCGTCCAGCAGGTCAGTCTGATAACGCACACCCCCCGTCCAGCAGGTCAGTCTGATAACGCACACCCCCCGTCCAGCAGGTCAGTCTGATAACGCACACCCCCCGTCCAGCAGGTCAGTCTGATAACGCACACCCCCCGTCCAGCAGGTCAGTCTGATAACGCACACCCCCCGTCCAGCAGGTCAGTCTGATAACGCACACACCCACGTCCAGCAGGTCAGTCTGATAACGCACACACCCACGTCCAGCAGGTCAGTCTGATAACGCACACACCCACGTCCAGCAGGTCAGTCTGATAACGCACACACCCACGTCCAGCAGGTCAGTCTGATAATGCACACACCCACGTCCAGCAGGTCAGTCTGATAACGCACACACCCACGTCCAGCAGGTCAGTCTGATAACGCACACACAGCCTCGTCCAGCAGGTCGTGTGTCTGTGCACCAATGCAGTGTATCCTGTCGGAATTCTGTGTTTCCATGGAGTCCATGCAGTTTAGGGTTCGAACCCATGTGTGTAACGTCCCAGGTTTGGCATCTTGAGTGATATTATACCCCTAGAATCAAACCTCCTATTTGTGTGACAGGCCTGTCTATAGTGTGATAAGCTTCTGACTGATGGATATGAGTGTGTTTCTCTAGAGCGACCCTTCTGGAAATCCTAATAGGACTCCTATGGAAACCATGACCCCTGTATCACTTCAAAGTTGGAGTTTAACAGTGACTTTTGCTGACTGTGCCTTCTGGTTGTGCTGACTTAAGTTAATCTGAAGAGTTAATTCGTTGCAACGTGTAGTATAGAATGTCCACGGCGCCCTGTTTTGTTCTTTATTTCTTGGTCGTGGTTGACCTCATCACAGTTAACAATAGTGTCGGCTTCTACAGGAAACTTCAAAGCACGTTCAGAAGGCTTTGACCTGCGCACGCGTTCCGTGCACCTACAATTTGATTCGAAAGTATTTCAGTTCAGAGCTACCATTTGGCTGACCTTTGACCCGGTGGTTGCAAAAGTATCCAGAAAATATCTTTAAAAAAAAATGTCCAAATGCCTGGTGCTTCTGTCTGTGTGTTTTGACTTTGTCTGATTTCTGCCTGTACCTCAACAAGTAGAATGAGTATAACTCACACATGTGCAATAGTACTTTAGTTCTTCTTAAATCTCGTCTCCTTTCCTCCAGACGGTAGACGTTGTTCATAGGTTCCAAATACATTCAATGGTTGTCTTGTTGAATGTGTTTGTAAACTTTGGGGCTGAACTATGCTGTCTGTGTACAGTGTGGTTATTTAACCTCTGCAACCCACCAACATCAAAGATAAAAGCGTTACGCCTTGCTGTCCGAGGTTACATGGGGAAATTCAGGAATGAATAAATCCATCTGATTTGCTGTAGCAAGTGTGCAACATGTAAGATGCAGTTTTCAACCCAGGCCATCGTTACCGCCAACATTTACATTTAAAACCATAACACACACACTGCCACGCACCGCATGGCATGGTAAGGTTAAAAGAAGCCGTACGAGGGGGCGTAACGTCTCGTCTCGCTGGTCTTCTGGGACTTGGGGACGGCCAGCGATGGTCTCGGGGCACGACCGTGCGGATCCTCCGTGCTGGGATGTGCAGCTTGTGCAAGATTTCCCAGGAGGCCGTGCAGTGCTCCCACGTCAGGAACTTTATATGAAGGAAAAATGGGCCTTAGTGCAGCAGCTGGGGTTTAAAACGGACAGACTTCGTACCAAATCATGTAATAATAGCGTAACCTGTTACAGTAACTTAATATTGATTTAATAGATTGAATAAAAAATTCACAAAAAAAGAACATAAATGAAATAAAACCTACTTTGAATAGCAGCACTATTGTGCCGTAACGAGGTGTGCTTTAGATTTTATTAAATGTTTTTGCTTTTTGTTTGTATTTTTGCATGCGTTGATGCTTTTGTGTTACACTGTTGAAGTGTAATTAACTGCATGTTGTCAAATACCTCCAGAGCGTTTCGGCTGACTCCAGTGGGATGAGCGGTATTTGTTAGCGCGGTATTTAAGTCTCAGTTCGGTGTTGTGAAGTATCTTCTTCGTTTCCCCGCTCAGAACATTTAAGCAGCGCAGGCCTGGTGCACAATTCTTGTTGTGCAGAAAAAGTGAACTGTGGAGTCTAAAGACATTACAGATGATTTAAATGCATCGTAAATCTCTTGCCTGCCTCCACATGGCCATGACTCGGGTGTGCGGGGACATTTAAAAATATTGCTCTGATGTGGATACCAAGACAGCATGACGGACGCGATGCGTGTACAGAAAACCTTGAGGACGCAATCAGTCCATCGACACCGTGGTCTACCTCTCAAACACCCCACAGCGGGCATTACTGGTGCTGTTACTGGTGCCGTTACTGTTTCTCTACGACATAGTTGCTGGATATATTTGAACTGCTCCTATAAGATGGCATTATGGCTTATTTACATTATAGCCAGATCCCATTGATTTAGAGAGAGCTGTGTTTTTAATTATGCCTTTTTAAATTTTAATAACTTCAGTTAGTTAAACCACACGTTTAACAGGCTTGCTACACAAGACCTGTCTCTCAGAATTGAGTGTTTCAGTTCGGCGCACATAACCTGTACATGATCTATACACAATCTATACATAATCTGTAGATATTTGCTACTATTAGAACTTTATAACTGTGTGTGTGTGTGTGTGTGTGTGTGTGTGTGTGTGTGTTGATCTCCCCAGGGTGAAGCTAAGCGAATCACTCTGGTCCTGCAACAGCCTTCCGGCAGCCCCGCCCAGGCTGTGGCGGTGGGCGGAGCTCCGGCCTCGGGGGCGGGGCAGCAGGCGGGCCAGCAGCCCAGGCTGGTGTTGGGCTCTCTGCCAGGAAAGCTGGTCCTCCAGGGGGGGCAGCTGGCAGCGCTCACCCAGGCCCGCGCGGGGCAGGCAGGGGCACAGCCAAAAGTGCTGACCATCCAGCTACAGGTCCAGCAGCAGCCCAACCAACAGGGAGCCAAGGTGGGTCGGGGGGACCGGGCCTGTCTCGTTAATGAAGCCGTGGTGTTAATAGACGCCGAGTAACGCGCATGTTTGTGTGGTTCCCTCCCGCAGTTTCAGCTCGTTTCCGGCACGCCTAACGCTGGAGGCACCCCGCAGGTGGTGCAGATCTCGCAGGGTCAGGGGGGACAGAGGCTGGCCGTGCCTCTTAAACTCCTGCTTCAGCCCCAGGTTTGACAGCTCCATCTTCCCACCACACTCGGCTGTAGTTGCGATGTCATTTCTGTAGGCCTGTATGTCATTAGCTGTAATTGCGATGTCATTTCTGTAGGCCTGTATGTCATTAGCTGTAGTTGCGATGTCATTTCTGTGGGCCTGTATGTCATTAGCTGTAGTTGCGATGTCATTTCTGTGGGCCTGTATGTCATCAGCTGTAGTTGCGATGTCATTTCTGTAGGCCTGCATGTCATCAACTGTAATTGCGATGTCATTTCTGTAGGCCTGCATGTCATTAGCTGTAGTTGTGATGTCATTTCTGTAGGCCTGCATGTCATTAGCTGTAGTTGTGATGTCATTTCTGTCGTTTCATTTCTTCCCAAAGACGAGCACGTCGTCCGGCGCTGGAGGAGCCGTCTCTGTGGTCAAAGTCATCAATACCTCAGCCGGCACGGCGGCCACCCCGGGCAGCCCGGCGGGCGTTCGCCTGGTCAAGGCCCAGGAGCCCGTGCGGAAGGTGGAGAGCCTGTGCAAACAGGAGAAGGCCAACCGCATCGTGGCGGAGGCCATCGCTCGGGCCAAGGCCCGCGGCGAGAGGAACATCCCCCGGGTGCTCAACCAGGACGAGCTGCCCGCCGGCCAGACCTCCGCCGACCCGGACGGCACCTCCACCCCCGCCGGGGGCAAAAAGAAGGTCGGGGGAGGCAAGAAGAAGAGCCCCGCGTCGGGGGCCGGGAAAGGCGCGCTCGGCGGGGAGAAGAAGGTGAAGGTGAAGGCCCCAGGCTCGGCGGTGGCGGGCGGAGCAGGTGGAGCGGGTGGAGGCAGTAAGAGTAAAGGAAAGACGAAGCCCAAGTGAGTGTCTCCCTGGGGACTCGCCCACGCCTTTAGTGAGGTTAAGAGTTAAGAGTGCTAGCTTTAGCTGCTCTAAATGTATGTTGTTGCCGTTAAGAACATAACATTGGAGTGACTGTGGTTTTGCGTGTCAGGTTTGAACATGTTTTAACCTGTGAAAGTTGAGTTATACTTCATTAAGCATTTACTTCGGTAATGTGAATGTGCGTGCGGCCTGTGTTCATTTCTCGGAAACAGTTGACTTTTTAATCTTTTAATCTTAATACCTTAATTAGGTTTGTAGTTTGACAGTCTAGGACGCTTAGAATGTGTGTCACTCTTTTTGGTTGTATGAAAAATGTAAATCCCTTGGCATCTTTCTCTCTGCGTCTCTTTAGCACAATTACGCCAGTGGGTGTTAAGAAAAGGAAGAGGAACGCGTCTTCGGACCACTCGGACGGAGAGCTGAGTGGACCTGCTTCTCCTCGCACCCTGGAAGAGGATCTGTCTCAGGTAACACCGCAGAGCTGCTCCACTGGACAGACTTCACACTCTGGTTTTGATCTCTGTTCAGGAAAAGTGCACGTGGAAAATACTTGTGTGTGTGTGATCAATATCCAGATGAGACGATCTAATCGGCAAGTGAAAAGAAAAAAGTACACAGAGGATTTGGACATTAAAATCACAGACGATGAAGATGATCAGGATGAAGATGTGGACGTCACCACCCCGGCCACCGTGATGACTGCAGGCCATCTTCCTCCTGTGGGGGTCCAGCTTCCAGAGCTGGACGGGGACGGCCTTCCCAGCATGCAGTTCTTTGTGGTAGCGATTCTTTAAGATGTCTTAGTTACGCTGTACGTCACGGCAAATGGTCCATCGTGTTTGGTGTTAAGTATCCAAAACAAACAAACAATTGACAATTAAACTGACAGAATAATTAAATAAAAATGATTCCCTGTTCATTTGACAGTGTAAGACTTTTATACATGCATTACTACTTTAAAGGTCCTTTGTTCAGTCTTGTTTGTGGGAGGAATGGAACATTTGAACTGTGCTGCAGATTTATTCTTTTATTTATTTATTCATTTATTTTTTAGGAAAACCCCAGTGAAGAAGATGCCGCCATAGTGGATAAAGTTCTGGCCATGCGTCTGACCAAAAAGGAGGTCAGATGGACTCCATGTGTTTAGTATTGTATAGTATTGTATTGTAGTATAGTTGAGAGAATCACCATCTTGTACTAGAACCCTAATTCATCTGTCTGCTGTCCCAGGTCTCTACAGGCCAGTATGTCAACGTGGAGGAATTTTTTGTCAAATACAAAAACTAGTAAGTTTTTCTCAATTATTTGTGGTTTTTTGCCATGCAATGGTGCTTTATGAAGTGAGTGCTGACACTGTCTGATCTCCTCAGCTCTTACCTCCGCTGCACTGACACTGTCTGATCTCCTCAGCTCTTACCTCCGCTGCACTGACACTGTCTGATCTCCTCAGCTCTTATCTCTGCTGCACTGACACTGTCTGATCTCCTCAGCTCTTACCTCCGCTGCACTGACACTGTCTGATCTCCTCAGCTCTTACCTCCGCTGGACTGACACTGTCTGATCTCCTCTGCTCTTACCTCCGCTGTACTGACACTGTCTGATCTCCTCAGCTCTTACCTCCGCTGCACTGACACTGTCTGATCTCCTCAGCTCTTACCTCCGCTGCACTGACACTGTCTGATCTCCTCAGCTCTTACCTCCGCTGCACTGACACTGTCTGATCTCCTCAGCTCTTACCTCCGCTGCACTGACACTGTCTGATCTCCTCAGCTCTTACCTCCGCTGCACTGACACTGTCTGATCTCCTCAGCTCTTACCTCCACTGTGAGTGGGCCACCTTGGAGCAGCTCGAGAGGGATAAGAGAATCCACCAGAAGCTGAAGAGGTTTAAGACGAAACAAGCCCAGATGAGGCACATCTTCCAGGAGGTAGTTTTTGTGTGTGTGTGTGTGTGTGTGTGTGTGTGTGTGTGTGTGTGTGTGTGTGTGTGTGTGTGTGTGTGTGTCATCTGCAGTGCCTTATTTTACTGAACGCTCACACTATCTTGACAGGAGGAGGAGCCCTTCAATCCTGATTACGTGGAGGTGGACCGTATCCTGGACGAGTCCAACAGCGTGGACAAAGAAAACGGAGAGGTGAGGTCCTGCTCCACCCACCTGTAGCAGAGCGTCCCGTACAAACCCTCACCCTCACCCCCACCCCTCTCTCTCGCAGCCGCTCATCTACTACCTGGTGAAGTGGTGCTCTCTGCCCTACGAGGACGCCACCTGGGAGCTGAAGGAGGACGTGGACGAGGGGAAGGTGGAGGAGTTCAAGAAGATCCAGAGTCGCCAACCCAGGCTGAAGAGAACCGTACGTTCCTCTCGGCTTCTCCAAGCATACCTTTCTGAACGGAGAACATTTTAAAACTTTGTAATATCTGGTGCAAATCAGTTATATATGGTTTGTTGTAAAGGTCTGTTATGATGTGTCTGGTTTTAAACATCGCTCCTGAACAGGGTGACAGGGCGGTTGTTAATTTGAGCATTGTGGTTCTGATCACCTGTGGCAGGGTGGCATATGTCCTCAGCATTTTAACGGTCATTTCTCCATTAGGCTCGACCGCCAGCAAGTGCCTGGAAGAAGCTGGAACAGTCTCGGGAGTACCGTAGTGCCAACACGCTCCGAGAATACCAGCTCGAAGGCGTCAACTGGCTCCTCTTCAACTGGTATAACAGGTACTGCACCACTATAGACAGTCCTAATGATGCCCACGACAGGTGGACTTTCAATTGGCCTTGTGTGAAGGTGGTGGCTCCAACAGGTTGTTCTCCGTTTCTTCTTTCCTCCATAGGCAGAACTGCATTCTGGCGGACGAGATGGGCCTGGGAAAGACCATCCAGTCCATAGCGCTGCTGTCTGAGGTCTTCACTGCTGGTGTCCAGGGCCCGTTCCTGATCATCGCCCCTCTCTCCACCATCACCAACTGGGAGCGAGAGTTCACCACGTGGACGGAGATGAACGCCATCGTCTACCACGGCAGCCTGGCCAGCCGTCAGATGATCCAGCAGTACGAGATGTACTGCAAAGATGAGAAGGTGCGTGCGTGTCTGCCCGTCCCCCCGTGAGATCGTTTACGGGGTACTGTCATGTCCACTCGGGATAAAAAGAAGGGGAAATTGAACCAAAATGGAGATGACCTTAGACCTGCTTCACTGACTGTTACTATAACAGTTTATGCATTTCTATAAAGATATGAGGGGTTTACTATACAACCTCTATTCTAGGACTGTTCTCAAATCATTTGTTTTGATTGTAGAAGCTATTGTTGCGGACAGTTATTCATTAGAACGGAATTAGTTTTAAATGGTGGTCACAAGTTTCTTTGTAATAGGAAAGTTAAATTAAATACTAGAAACAAAGCCATTTTTGACCAGGGATGTGTGTTTAAAATCAACATCGGTCCTATTCCAGCTTTTGCTGTGACTTGCTGGTTAAGGAACCGTTGTGCAGTATGGCGTTTGGCGTCTGATTTGACCGTACCTGATGTTTCCCCATGTCCAGGACCACCTCATCCCTGGCGCGTACAAGTTCGATGCTCTGATCACGACCTTTGAGATGGTCCTGTCCGACTGCCCTGAGCTGAGGGAGATCTACTGGCGATGTGTTATCATAGATGAAGCTCACCGCCTCAAGAACAGAAACTGCAAACTGCTCGACAGCCTCAAGATGTTGAATCTGGTGAGCGCCAAGTCACGTGTACAGACATCCACTATTAGCTCAGTGACAATGAGGTGGGCTAGATTCCCCTCGCACATGAGGCTTTTAACAATGGGACACTGAGAAATGCTTGATCTCACTACAGTGCCGTTGCTATTTATATATCATTTGTCACCAAGACCAAAAATGTCTTTTTTTTCCTGCATAGAAAAACTGTCAAAACCTAGGATAACATTTGGACACTTATTTTGTATAGACTTAGTACCACCATTAGTACTAAAGTCTGTTATCACAGTTGAAATTGATGTTTCTAGTCTGAACACAGACTAGATAGACCTCATAAATGCATTGCTGATTCTGGCCACGTTTCACTCATGCTAACTAATATGAAATTAATAGGAATACTTGTATATGACTAAAATCTTCCACCACTTTTAGTGCGGGAAAAAAAGCTGATGAATTAATATGATGTTTATATAATGAAGGTGTTGGGTAGAGGCCTTTAATGGTAAAGCTGGCATAAAGCTTCAGAAGGGCTTCAAGACGTGATTTGGAACGTGTGTTTGGTCTGGCAGGAACACAAGGTGCTGCTCACCGGCACGCCTCTGCAGAACACCGTGGAGGAGCTCTTCAGTCTCCTGCACTTCCTGGAACCAGCCCAGTTCCCCTCCGAAACGGAGTTCCTGCGCGATTTCGGGGACCTCAAAACGGAGGAGCAGGTATGTCCTCCAGCCCAAACAAACATGCCCAGGTACTACCCCCCCCCCCCCCCCCCCCCCCCCCCTCTTGCCCCCCGGGGGGTCGGACACGCACCGTCACAGGGAGCTTTAAGGGAGCGCGGCGTTCCTGTCGCTGTGTTTCAGGTGCAAAAGCTGCAAGCCATCCTGAAACCCATGATGCTCCGGAGACTCAAGGAGGACGTGGAGAAGAACCTGGCACCAAAGCAGGAGACCATCATCGAGGTACACGCGAGACGCCCGCTCTGCATCCCCACGTCCTGAACTCTTGAAGTGGAGATGCTACATCTGTGGCTCCCAGCTGTGTGATCCCGGCCGTGCGCTGTGCCGATGGTAAAAACCCGTGGAGAAACGCCGAGTCATGTTTCCTACAGGTGGAGCTTACCGACGTGCAGAAGAAGTACTACCGGGCCATTCTGGAGCGCAACTTCAGCTTCTTGAGCATGGGAGCCAATCAGAACAGCAACGTCCCCAACCTCCTCAACACCATGATGGAGCTTCGCAAGTGCTGCAACCACCCATACCTCATCACAGGTCCTTAGCTCCATCTCCACGGCCTTCTTGCAGTCGGAGCTGTTGTCTTAGCATCCGTGACATTTATCTCGGGCTCGTCCACAATTAAAATAAATTAGCTACTATATAGCTTTAAGAGTGCTTAAAATAAGACGGTGAGACGTTTTTCCTTGGCCGTTTTTGCGTGTGATGGGCTCCGCCCCTAAGCGCGTGTTCTCGGTGTCCGGTCTGCGTTTAGGCGCGGAGGAGAAGATCGTGGCGGAGCTGCGCGAGGTGTACGACCCGGCGGCGCCCGACTTCCACCTGCAGGCGCTGGTGCGCTCGGCGGGGAAGCTGGTCCTGCTCGACAAGCTGCTGCCGCGCCTCAAGGCCGGAGGGCACAAAGTGCTCATCTTCTCCCAGATGGTGCGCTGCCTGGACATCCTGGAGGACTACCTCATCCACAAGAGGTGAGGAGGTCCGGCAGGATCCGTCCAGCTAGCGTTGACGGAATGTAAACGGTCCGTGAAGACGGGTTGTGTAGTCTTCCTGTTGTTCTCTCTGCCCTTAGGGAGATTAGCACGGTGTGTGTGATTTGAATAATAGCTAACGGCGACGGTGGTAGAAAGTATTGACGTGTGCTGGAGAAAATGAAACGAGTTGCCGTGGTAGCATTACTAGAAGCTGCAGTCGCTCGCGGTAACGTGTTTGCGGTAACGGCTTTTCCTCCGGCCCCGCCAGATATCTCTATGAACGTATCGATGGCCGGGTCAGGGGAAACCTTCGCCAGGCGGCCATCGACCGCTTCAGCAAGTTGGACTCCGACAGATTCGTCTTCCTGCTCTGTACCCGGGCGGGGGGGCTCGGCATCAACCTGACGGCCGCAGACACCTGCGTCATATTCGACTCCGACTGGAACCCACAAAACGATCTCCAGGTGCGGGTCTGCCGCTCTGTCCTGTGTCCCCACTCTGTCCTGTGTCCCCACTCTGTCCTGTCCAACCGTTCTTCATCTCGTTAGAGGGGCCGAATAAGCGCTCCTGTTTGATTTTTCCTTCATATGTTTAACACTGTGCTTTCAAGAGTAAAAAGGTTGTGTTTATTTTAAAATATAAGGCGATTTTCATAAGAAAATAAGTCGGAATGTGAAATGAGAAAAGAACTGAGGTAGATTATATTGAAGGCAGGTCTCTTAAGGTCCCCCCCCCCCCTCCTTTCAAACACCTGTGTGAGTTTCACACTGGGGACCCAGTGACCTACAACCAGGATCTGTTGCATGGGGCTTGTAAGCAGCACCTCTTGCACGCTGGAGGATGCAGGTGTTTGAGGTGTGAGGGTGAAGGTGGGGGTGAGGGGAATGAGAACCTGCAGGGGAACCAGAGCTGTGGCAAATGATCAGGCTTCTGATGAGATCTTGTGCTGCTGGTGGAGAGAGGAATCCTGCACCCCTCGGGTTGCTGGGTTATGCAGGCTGACTAATGTGACATACGGAGACTTCTCCGTGGGAGAGTAAACCTACCTGTATGGTTGTTGTCTGCTGTGCTCTGTGAAACAGTAAAGACTCCATCGAAAGTCCTTGCCCTTTGCTCACGTCTGATTGGTCCTTTACCTTCTAGGCTCAAGCACGCTGCCATCGTATTGGCCAGTCTAAGGCAGTGAAAGTGTATCGGCTCATCACCAGAAACTCCTACGAACGGGAGATGTTGGACAAAGCCAGTCTGAAGCTGGGACTGGATAGAGCCGTGTTGCAAAGCATGAGTGGAAATAAAGAGAGCAATGCCAATGGGGTAAGACCATTATGACCAATGGGGTAAGACCATTATGACCAATGGGGTAAGACCATTATGACCAATGGGGTAAGACCATTATGACCAATGGGGTGAGACCAAGGGACCAGTGCTCCCATACACGTTCTGGATCCCGTATGCTTGGCGAAAGCCTACATGGAAACGATCATTGTCTTAAAAACGAGGCAACGAAATAAACAAGCTGTCCTCTTCAGATTCAGCAGTTCTCCAAGAAGGAAATCGAAGACTTGCTGCGGAAAGGCGCGTACGCGGCCATCATGGACGAGAACGACGAGGGCAGCCGCTTCTGCGAGGAGGACATCGACCAGATCCTCCAGAGGAGAGCCACCACCATCACCATCGAGAGCGAGGGCAAGGGCTCCACCTTCTCCAAGGCCAGCTTCGTGGCGTCCGAGAACCGCACCGACATCGCCCTGGACGACCCCGAGTTCTGGCAGAAGTGGGCCAAGAAAGCGGACATCGACCTGGACACCATCAACAGGAAGGTGGGGGCGTGGTCTGTGTTTGTTGGCGTCACCATTGTGCTTAAACATCCTCAGTGTCGATCCCAGGAAATATATATATATATATTTTAGATGTATACAGATGTGAGTGTGAGTTACGTCTGTAGCTTGTGTGGTTTGTTTTTAGCCAGTGTCTAAAATGCCTAGAAATGTAATGTTTGTTAATGCCAAGTGGAGACGTCGAGGTCGCAACAGTTACTAGCAATGTAAAACAATACATTTGGCTTAGCAGCTTAACAGTATATTTAAGTGCCTTGAACTCTGCAGTCCACCAGAGGGCAGTGTAGCGTCTGCATCGTCTATTTTTGTCAGACGTTCTTATGTGTTTGCTAGCACTTTTCCGGCCTGCTTCCCCCGATGGTGCATATAAAAATAAGGAGCAGAGGGCGAGTTGGGCGAGCCAGTCACTTTCCTCTTGGCCAGTAAAGCCAGGGATTTTCTTTAATATCGTTAAGATGATCAGCAAATTGGCTGATCAGCTAATTGAGCAGATGTTTTTAAAGAGATGTGAAAGTTTGCAGTGGCATTAGTTCAGTAGTGAATGGTTACACCGCCGGAAGGTTCACGCACTTGTGTGGGTGTCCTGCTCACAGCCCCATCTGGACATTGTCCAGAGGTGGACATCGTGTGGGCGTGGTTGTCTAAAAATACAGCATGTCTCATTCTTAAACCCAGGTCGGCTATATTTACTATAATTACAGTAAATGAAAAGTGAGTACCCAAAACACTCAGAAAGACAAACGAGCTGACGTGTCCCCGTCT
>NC_135224.1:17180290-17320290 GCF_052324685.1 Brachyhypopomus gauderio | reverse complement strand
GCGCCGTTACGCTTTTTTTTTTTTATAACGGAGCGTCGCTTGACTTTTGTGCTTTTCCCAGAATCCCAAGACTTGTCCCAGTCTCTGGCTCCCATAACCGAGGAGCGGGCGTCGCGGACCCTGTACCGCATCAGCCTGCTGTGCCGTCTGCGGGAGCAGGTGCTCACGCACCCCTCCCTGGAGGAGCGCGTCCCCCAGGCCCCCCCCTGCTCTGACCTGCCCTGCTGGTGGAGCTCCCCCCAGCACGACCACGAGCTGCTCCTGGCCGCCTCCCGCCACGGCGTCAGCCGCACCGAGCACTCCATCTTCCCCGACCCGCAGTTCTCCTTCAGCCAGGCCCGCCTCGACTATCTCCAGAACCAGCAGGTGGCGCCGGCGACACAGACGCACCCGCACAGCCCCCTGCAGGACCGGCTGGGGCTCGGCGAGGAGGCGGAGGAGGACGAGGCCCGACTGCTGGGCGTGGAGGCGGCGTGCCGGTCGGACTCGCCGGCCGGACCCATCCCCCGCCCGGAGGCGAAGGGGAGCGGTCAGTCGGCCTGGGGCTGGAAGAAGAGTCACAGCAGGTCCTCCAGAGATAGGGGGCGCAAGAGGGCGGAGGGCGGGCGGCCGTCGGACTCCGACTCGGACTCGGACTCGGAATCGTCTACCTCCTCCCGCCGGTCCGCCAGCTCGGACGAGAGTGGGGACAGTGATGCGGAGAGGGAGCAGGGTGAGCAACTTCCTCACCATGCTTCTGTTGTCCATGATGAGCAGCAAAACTGGAGAAGCTACGCGATGCGTTTAGGGTGGAAGCCGCTATTAATGTTCCCCGTCTGTTGTGTGCTGCAGCAGCTCTGAAGATGTGTGACGTGGATGAAGAGAACAGCACCCTCTCCTTCACGCCTTCTCAAGACGGCGTCCCCCCGGAGACCCTCAGCGACCCTCTCCGGGTGGACTGGCCTAAGGTACGCGAGGTCACACACCAACGCAGACTAAAACTCCCGAAAACGCGCACAGTCCGGTTATTGAAGCGCGAGGATCGCGTTTACAGCCGATTTGTTTCCTGTTTCAGGACCGCGTGCTGATAAACCGCGTGGATCATCTCTGCACTCTGGTGCTAACGGGCACCTGGCCCTCGGGCCGGCGCTCCGCCGCAGATTCTCAGCTAAACCTGGTGTGTGACGACCAGAACCTCAGCCACGACCTCTCCTACGCCCGCGTGCCCCGCCGGGGCAACAGCGCCCTCTCTGGTGAAGGTGCAGATGGGCAGGATGCGGAGTTCACCGTCAAACTCTTGAAAGTGAGGGACACATATGGTCCTGTATGCCTCATAATACCTCAAAGGTGTACAACGTGCTCCTTTCATCTAAACATCTCCAATGAATTCCTGCTCTAGGAGGAAGGCCTGAAGCTGACCTTCTCAAAACAGACTCTGCTGCCCAACGGCGCAGGAGAGACGAGTGGTCATCGCAGGCAGAAAGACCAGGAGGTACGGGTGGACAGACCAGACCACACGTCTGTCCAGCGTCGTGGAGAATTATCAGTGGCACGTGGTGGTGATCTCATCTCGTCCCTCTCCCTCTTAGTTTGCAGATGCCGAGGCCGTACTGCACACCCCTCGGAAGAGGGACCTGCCTACCTGGCTCAAAGAAAACCCGGACTATGAGGTTGAAGGTGACATGCTGGAGGTGAGTATCGGAGGTCGGGATCACTTCTTCGCGCTTGAAAGTCTTGTTTGATCTTCAGCTTGGTCTCGGGGGGGGACCTTAGTTGCTGTAACTAAGTGACAGTAAGGGTGTGTTTCTCTGAACTGATCGTGACTGTGCACGACAGCTACTGGTGAACAGGACCAAGAGGAAGAGGAGGAAGAAGAGGGCTGAAAAAGAAGGAGTGCTCACTGGGGACGAAAGGGTTAAAGTGGTGGACATGAGGACGGGGAAGAAGGTGAGGAGCATTTAATGTCCGTCAGATGTTCAAACATCCTGCTTCCTTCACACTTTAGCAACGTTGACTCTCGATCCTTTACAGGTTCACTTGGCATAAAGTAAAATCTTTTCTGATGGCAAATGGCCAGATTAGCTGGATGTGATCTGACCAGTTTGTGTTTGCCGATCCTTTGTTCAGTATGGCGGGGTGTACGGACCTGCACTACAAGACCTAAAGGAGTATCTGGAGGAGAACCCCGACTACGCCGTAGCACCGGACTGGGCCGACACCGTTCGGTCTTCGGTCAGTACCACACACTCCACCCCACCCTCGTGCTTCTGTCTCCCGGAGTAACAGCTGCGTGGCTGTCTCTGGTGCTGAACTGTGGTGATTCGTGTCCATGATCTAACGGTGCAGTTATTCATGATTCCTGAGGTGTTTCCAGAACAACACTGCCATCTCTTGCCAAGAATAAGCACTTGAATTCAACACTCCAAATTCTCCCTCCTGTGCCATTTCCCTTATCGCAAACACCATGTTGCAGATAATGGGGCTGTATGTAATGGAAACCATAGCAACTACCATATATTTGCATGGAGATATAAGGGAATGTGGGTGATGAAACGTTAACTAGGCAATCTCGGACAGCATGCCACATGCTTCCGCTCGGGTACGAAGTGTCTTTAAAGAGGGCTGGCGCGTCAGGTTAAATCGCAAATTTGACCTCTGGTGATTTATCCAGCAGTTCTTACCCGATGCTGATCAGAGCATATCCACAAATTTTTAACTGTGCTATGTTCATTCATGTTTTAGTTTTTTATAGCATCTATAAATGGAATGGCATCTTTTTGGATGCCAGTGGAGTTGATGTTGTTGGCAACATCTTTTAATAAAACCCTGAGGTCAAATCATGTAGTGCAGTGCTAGCAAAGCAAAGTATGGCAAAGTGTAAAATGTTTCTTCAGTCATCTCTTACTGATCTTTTATTTCTACTGAAGTTGACGCTACTGGTTAAATGATGTATGCACAAAATAACTACACATTTTCACATACGATAATATGGGAAATCTACATGAAATGTTTTCCCAGTTTTTAAGTGCCAAATGAATTTTTCTGTGTTCACAGGGTTTCCTGCCAGAAGGTTTTTCTAACCGACTCCTGACACACACCTCAGTGCCCAAGAAGAGCCACCACTACTTCTCCAATCCCTCAGTCCAGTCCGACCCTCTGCTGGGGGGAGGAGAGCGCGAAACACTGGTCTCCGACGGAGCTTACATGATGGACGACGAAGACCTGGACGCCGGGGACCTTGCCTCCTCGCACCACTTCCTCACACCTACCTATGACGTGAAGATGGAGGCGGGCTCTCTTGACATTGACGGAGGTGACGGCCTGTCCCAGGGCGGATACGACAGCTCTGATAGGGAGGCTATTCTGGATGATGTCATAATGGCGCCTAAGAATTCCGATTCTTCCTCGAGCTCAGAAGATTGACCAAGTCTCACCCATGTGATGTAGTGCCCCGAGATAATGACGTTCTTCTATTATATTTACCCCTAAACACGCCCAGTTTGTTTTCTTCTTGTTTTTGAGGAATTATGGACAAATCTCCAGCCTTTGCTCAACTGTCTTAGGTAGTTTCGATGACGGGCATCATAAAAATAAATAAATAAAAAATAGTACTCTGTACAATTCTTCACCTGTCCTATTGTGCAAACTCCAAGCCCAGCAGATTCCAATGTATGTCGTCCATGTCTGCCGGACTGTTACTCAGCATTCCTGTCGCGTTCTGAGCAGAGCAGAACCTCCGTCTGGATCGTCCGTGGAACGATTGGGGGGGGGGGGGGGGGGGGGTGTCTTATTTATACGCTGAGCTGAGCCATGATGGTACCTCAGTCTCATAACTGTGGCTGCTCCTCTGCCCAGTTCACATTGTGTGAAGAACAGGGCGTTCGTAAACTGGGTGGGAATTGTTTTTGCTTTGTCTTTTTTTTTAAAGGGGTGGGCTAGGGTTAGACACTGAAACATGGACTGATGGGTGTATTGTACAATGTAGAGTTGATGATATGCCTGCAATGATGCAAAAATTGAGTTTACTCCTGTTGGATGAATTGACTTCAGATGTCTCTGTGATGTAAACATGAATAACAATATACCATGAAATCAGAAGTCTTGTGGTTCTTAGTTTTGTGGGTAAAATATTTATTTTTTTAAAAGGTTAAATTGACACTGTGCACAAATGTTTAAGGACTATTAACACATGAGGAACTGACCTGGTATAAGAATTGGATAATGTGCTTGGTAGCAGCAGACCTGCGTAAACAGAGTAAGTAAACCTGTCGGTAACAAAGCTTGAACTCCTTACTCGCGGTTTGTGATGTCTAGAACTGTTTCCCAGACCATGTCTAAGGCGAGACCAACACATCTCTGATTGCAGTTCACCATTGGTGCTGTGTCTGCAGAACTGGCCCACATGTTTGATCCCTGTGAAAGTAATAAACCCCAGTTCTCAAAGGATTGATGTGGATAAATCTGAGCGTTTAGAAAGGGACTGATCTGGATCAAATATCTCCAGCTTCATCCTGATGCCTTCTATGGCGCCCCCTAGCTGCAGTGTTCAGAATGCAGTTTGTTCATCTGACATGAACCTGATCTAAACGTTCTCTGATTAATGAAAAAAAAAATTCTGTGCAAGAAACAGATTTCTTCTTCGATCTTCAAAGAACTGGAGGTTTTTGGACATAGGATGTTCTAATTCATCATTAGGTACTTGATATTAATATATTGTTGGATGTTACTATAATTTTTCCACCCTGGTATGTTTTGTATATCTGAACTAAACATTCAAACATGTATTGAAGCAGCGCAAAGTTTAGTCACTTTTGAATAAATCATAGAAATATACAAAAGACTTGTTTCACTGTTTTATTCCAATGGTTAATATCACACTACATGTCCATACATGCACTGTCCACTTTGTTTGAACCACACCTCCTGGTCCTATGGTATACCTGTCCTCCAGGTGTTTAAAGATCCAGAGTTAACCATCCCCCCAGTGGTGGGACAACTACTTGCTATTATTTGTGTCGGGCCATTCTCCAAACGATAGTGCTGACATGGTACTGGTTTACTGGACCCGAGAGACTGACCTGTTGGACTTCATCAGGCACAGTCGTGTTGCGGGTGCTATTTGTTTTATTACTACAATTATGATTTAGAGGCGTGAGCACTGCTGCCAGTTTGAAAGTAAAACTTACAGGCAAATTATAGTTATGTTAATCTAATGAGACAATAATAGTAATCTACAAGGATTTATGCTTTGTTCAAATTTTCCAGCACATTCACTACACAGAAGATTTTACGTAAAGGGAACACGTTGGACTGGCTGTACTTCTCTGAGCCAAAGACCAGTAAGAAGACTTCACTGCTTACTAATACGGTTCCCGCATTTGGATCTTACTGAGCTTCTGGGCTGTAGCTAACCAGGTCAGGGACGGATTCCTCCTGACTGCGGCCCTGCTGCTGAAACAAGAATACTGAAACCAGAATACTGAAACGCCTGGTTCTTCTCAAAATGTGATCTGTATGAGAAAAAAAGTTTCCATCAGTAGCTACTTATTACAAATTCAGAAATAAAGGATTACAGACTGACTAGTCTTTCCCCCTAACAAGTTCAACTACCACAACATCTGACTGGTCAAGAAAATCCACCGCATTGTTAAATCTGATGATGTTAAGAAATCCAGGTGCCTGTTGCTTGTGCAGGTAATGTACTATAGGTAATGTACTATAGGTAATGTACAGGTAATGTACTATATGTATTATAGGCTTTTTGTTAGTTATTGCTTGTAATTTTTTTCAGAAGCCATATTCCTCTCTGAAATGCTCACACAGACTAATTTCTTATTTTACTCTTACACTGACCCATCTAGTTTTTAAAATGTCATGGAAATAACTGTCTGCACAAAAGTACAATTATTACTCTCTGTATTACTCTGTCCAGTATACCCTCTGTTAGAATAAAATGCATTTTGCATGCACTGTACCGGGACACGGTAAGACATTTCGACAACATCAGACAGACTTGCAGGTCCTGGTCGATCGTCGCAGGTTTGGCGCTAAAGACTGGGATGTTCAACAGAACCGCCCCCTGGGTTTCTCCACCACCACGTGTCTGTGGTCAGGACCCAAACGTCCTCGCTCGTGTTCCCGTCGATCAGGAAGCTGCTCGGAGCAGGAACGCGGGGGGTTTTGAGCGCCATGTCTGACTCCGTCTCAAGATTTCAGTCCGAGGTGGCCGCCGTGATGGAGGTGTTACTGAAGGTGGCCGTCATGGAGATAACCAAAGTTTTCGAAGGCCGTTCCGTCCTTTCCAAAGACGTCGACGGCCAGCCCGACACCCGGGTGGGTTTAGGAGCTTTGCCTGATCTCAAGGCCTGCATGGAAGGCGCGCTGAGGAACCACGCCGACAAGATCGTGTGCAGCGTCGGTGTGCAAGCAGGCGAGACCCCGCCAGCGGGGGCTGAAGGTACATGTGGGGGCTACTTTCTCTTATTTGAGACGTGGATGCAGTTGTAGGCCGAAACATAATCAAAAGCAGTCGGAGACGACGTGCTAGTTCGCTAACGTTAGGTTAGGAGACACCGAGTCCCAGTTCCGTGTTTACAGCGTGCACCACGCGTTAAATGAGCAACATATTAGATGTTGGATTCATTTAGGCAGCGCAGTTTTGCGTTTGCGTCATTTCGCACCATTTTGCACTGCAGATAAGACTAATACTATGTCTTTTGGCGCAAACGTGCGCACGTTTTTGTGTCTCCTGATGGTGCAAACTGCCCCCACTTCACAGCCGGAGAATGCCTGCCAGCCCCTCAGATGGAGGAAGGGCCGTCTCCAGCAGCCAGCCCCTACCTCGTGGAGACGGTGGACTTGCAGTGCACTGTTGACTTTCCATACACTATCTTTAAAGAGCAGGTAAGTCTGACAACATAGTTGTTTGGTGTAGATCTGTAACTCTAAACAATCGTGTCCATACCATGCTAGACTGTTCCAAAATATAAAAACAACTAGGATGGTGTGTTTGTGTGTGTGAGTGAGAGAGAGGGAGAGGGGGAAGGAAGGAAGGAAGGAATGTGCATTTATTTTATCTGACAGTACTTTTGCATTTTCCTTTGGAACATTGTTTTGAGTCGGACCACGTTTATTTAGTTTTTGTCTTTTGTTTACAACAATACAAAGCCTCCAGGCGTTGACAAGCACAACAATTTGTGACTCTTTGTGATTTCATGATGACAGGAAGTTGTGCCAGGGATTGTTGAAGGATTTACTTTTCCACTTCCTGTAACTCTTGGTGGTTTCTTATCCCACCTCCTCTGAATTCTCATTGGTTGACAGTCTGAGCTAATCCTTATTATTTCTCTTCCACTAACAAGTCTGGATAAGTGTTTGCTCTCTAGTTGTAACTACAGAACATTAGCAGCAAAACATTATAAATGGATTTCAAATTCTATTATAGAGTCAGTGTTCTATTCAAATTGAAGTAAATATAAATATCTATCAATTTGTCATCACAAGTATATTTTAATATTCTTATTTAATGGTTTTTTGAATGGATTTTAGTAGTAGTAAAAACTAGGTTATTAAACACACATACGTTTTAGTGTTTTTAATTTCATTTATATTTACCCAAGGATTTTTCAAAGCTTGTATTGTAGAATAAAAAAAGTGCTATACAATAACCTCCTTGTCCAGGTGTCTTGCGCCACTGCCCTGCTAGACTGTATTCAGTTCTACAGTCTGACTGCTTATGAAAATACAACATCTTTTGACTGTTCCCTGTCATAGGCACTCTGAATTATGGGTATATTGTCTTATACAGGTCAAGGTGTTTCTTCTTATTCATCTTCCCTACTTCCAAGCATGTGTAGTGCTTGTATTTGCTTCCCAAGAAAAGACCAACTTTACCTGTAGTGTCATATAATTGTCATAAAGTGAGTGTTGTTCCACAGGTTAAAGGGGAGGACGGGGACACATTTGCCCTCACACCTACGTGGGTAAGCATTCCACAAGGAGAGCTGTCCAATCAGGAGAATGGTATGTACAGGTTCATCCTAATCGTTTATTATTTCTTTCAACATTTTTTTTTTTAAGTCATCATATGCCCTAGTTGTTGCAGTGTCAAATGAACCCTGCTTGGCCAAATTGGAGAGCTTCTGTGAACACCAGTTCTGATGATTTATGTGCTCTTAGATCATTGTCTTCTGTCGTTAGTAGATTGTCGAGAGTCTGCGTGAGCTGTTCTGAAGCACAATGTGCTGGAGATAGAAACTGGGCATTGTGGACAACAGTGTTTGAAGTCTTTATTTGTGAACAAAGAAGCCATGTCTTTGCTGTTCGGACAAGTTTACAAAACAGCAATGTAAACGTACATGTGGTCTTGAACAAAATTAAGTCAGTTGTGGAGTGAGCGTAATCTGGCGTCAATAAGGAAGGGGGGGAGATGGAGACAGTAAACATCTGAACTTGGAGACGACAACAGGACTGTGTGTTTTACATTAAGCGCGTCTGACCTCAGATGTGTGTTTAAATGCTAAGGACTCTAAACGACGAGGTTTTGAAATGGTGGTTATGTTTGGTTTGTGGCACCCCTGTGTTGGACGTTGTGATTGGCACAGGCTGAGAATGATCAGGATTCTCAACGAAACTGAGTCGATCTTCAAGAAACGAGCCAGCAAGACCTGCAGTGTAGTGGGAAGCACAGTGAATATGAAGGAACGGCTCATGTGTACGATCCATCTGTGAGCACCAGTTGTGCTAAGAAACAGTAAACATTACGCTGAAAAATGTTCAGTAGTGTCTATGCATGCACTGCACCATGAAGGCAACGTTCAGTTTGTTTGTCTTGAGACAATTGCGTTAGGTTTTGATTTTAGTGTTTGTTTGTGTTCCTGCGTTCAGTAGAGTGCTGCAGAGTTAAACAAATAAGTGTTTGTGTTTAAATGTGTCTTGCAGACATTCAGGAACCAAGTTCTCTTCTTGATCCTCTTCCGAGTTTCATTGTGGAAACTGAACCTCATCTGTTCAGCACCGTGACAACAGACGTCCCAAGTGCAGACCCTCCCCTGCAGAATTTAGGCCACTCCCTCCCTGATGTCATTTCCGTTGTGGACGAGCCCACTAAAACGGAGCCCATGGAGACAGCAGTAAGCGCAGAAGAGCAGGTGAGCTCCGGTCCAGCTGCAGAAAAGACGGAGTGCACGAACAAGAACGCGTCCGATTCCTCGACTCCGGTCAAGAGAGTGAGATTCCAGGTCGGACAGTCACCGGTCGACAGCAAGATCTTGCGTCCGTGTTCTGTGCAGCTTGTGAACCTGCTGCTCGTGTCGGGTTCAGCCACGGGGGAGACTGCCGTTGGTCCCAGTGGGAAAGATTTCTCGATGCCCAAAGATCTCCGCGCCCACCAAGGCCCCCACACCGGCCGGCGACTGTGCTGCTTCACCGCGTGCGGCAATGGCGTGTGGCGTCTGCACCCCGGCTCCGCCCCCAGGCACACGTACACCTGCACGATCTGCAGCAAGAACTTCCAACGGCGGAAGATCCTCAGGAGGCACTTGCGCTTTCACACCGGGGAGAAACCGTACTCCTGCCCCGACTGCGGGAAAACGTTCGCCCTGCGTAAGAGTCTGCGCAGACACGAGAGGTTCCACTCCGGGGAGCGACCGCACGTCTGCACACACTGCAGCAAAAGCTTCCGTCTCCGGGACAATCTAAAGGCGCACCTGCGTTTTCACACGGGGGAGAAGCCTTTTAAATGCACTCTGTGCTCCAAAGGGTTCAGGATCCATAAGAATCTAGAGAAACATAGCATAGTTCACACGATGCCTGGCGTTTCTAACAAGAAGAAATAACCATGCAGTCTTGGTCTGCAAGTTTATACCTAAATCGAATACTGCTTGTTTAACCAATATTTTGACGTTTTGCAGCAGTGTCATTAACAGAGTCAGTAAATCGGGGTGTCTCATGAGATCTACCATTACATCGAATGTGGTGAACACATTGTGTAGTTTGCTATAGTGTTTTGTAGGACATTTATAACAGACGCCTGATTTATAATTCATGTCTGGTTGTCTAGACTATACAAGCATTATAACACAACACAGAATGGAATTTGTCAGCGTGAGCACCTCTGTTTAAGAATAAGTCGTGAACTAATCTAAACTTAAACACTGGCTGGGGCCATCTTTCAGTTTATGCTAATTGTTATGTGCTACTAAAGGATCGGTCAGTCTTTTAAAGGCAAATGAATGACATCAATATCCCCATTTCAGTGGGGAAAGTAGATCAGGGATCTGATAGACTAGTTAGACTGGCTAGAGAGAAGGAGACAGCCTGTTATGTATTTTTAGTAGAGCCAGTGCGTTAATAATATTATACCAACAGGTGCTCATGTAAGTTTTCTTTATTTACTTGCTATATTGATAGCAGATGAGTATTATTCTGCTGTGGTGCAGAAGATGAATAAGCAAAATCCTTGACTTTTCAGAGAGGTTAGAAGTTGGTGTAAAACTTTGTAAATTTTTTTGTTAACCAGCCCGTTATTATGGTCTTGGGGGTGAAACGTAGGGCCCGATGTGCAACACTAAACTTGAAACGTCTGGCATGACGTAGTAACGTCTGGTTTGACCTTCACTTTGTGATGCCTCCTTGTTGTAGTAAATGAACAATACACATTGTACTATTCCTACATTCCTGTCCTGTGCCGGAAGTTTGGGAAGTACTACTGACTGTTATTCTGTAACATTTTTTTCCTTTTTCTAACATTTTGTTTTTATTCCTTTTGTAGCCTTTGCTTATCCCCCTTTACCCCATAAAAAAAGGCCTGTTTGTTGATTAATGCTACGTGCATCCCTTTTAAGTTGCATATATTGATTAGGCAATGTGTGTCTAAATATTTCAGCTAAAGAAATTGTTTTTGTTGACTACTATATTTACGTTATCTTTTTTTTGTATTTTGTTTGACACTGAATTTTGTCACGTGATTCAGTATGTGTTTTTTTTTTTTGTTCATTCTAAGCGTTTTATGACTTCTATGATGTTTTTTATCCATTTTGTTTCAAATAAAGGAAAGTATTTTTTAGATCCAGTGTGTGTTTTAATAAAGCGTGTTTGTTTTAAAGACGTGATTGACGCAGTGAGGGAGGGATTGTTGAATAAAAGATCCAGCACTATTAAACATGGTTAGACCTCACAGTCTGCTCTTAATCGAGTATACAGTTAAACATGCTGGACTGGGCTGTGTTGGCTGGGCTGGCTGGCCTTTGGTGTCTCCTTCCTCAATTAAGAAAAATTTGTTTTGTGTGTGAATGATGGATGAATGTAAGTACATGTATTAAAAAATGTAGATAATGTTTATTTAGCAATTGTAACAATATCTCTAATGTCAGACTTTGCAGTCCCCATACATGTAACTAGATAGCTTCTTCATCTTCATCTATTTTGAGTAAATTAAACCATAGACAAATTTGACATCAATAGTACTTAGATATTATTGCATATGCTTAAGTGTCTGATATTATTAGTTGAGTTCTGACAATCACATTTTATAACACCTGCTCCTGCTCATTGATCTCCATTTGGTTAACTAATATGTTGCTTTCTTTACCCTCTGATTCAGGGTCAATTTGGTTGTAAAATACTGGTCCCTGGAATGAAAAAGCCTGGTTTTTGGACTTTCTGTGGTAGACGTAAACCAGTCCAGCCAGTATGCCCAGTGCTGCGATCACCACGAGCACAGAACCCACCACGTACATCCCATGTCCCTCAGGTTCAGTTGCAGCAGGGTCTAAGAGGATGGCAGAGATCATTAAAGCACACAATCATTTATAAAATCCTTCATTATGTCAGATGCTGTACTTGGGTCGTTTCTTATTTTAAACTGCAAACACAACATTCCATAACTATTTAAGACTTCATTCTAATGAGGCATTTATGGATGTTCAGTTCTATAGGCTCTCTTCTTAAAAATAATCACATTATATCCCCCTCAGTTTTTTTCAAGATCACTACATCTTTCAAGTTTTTACCTGTGTCTGCAGTTTTGCTCTCTGATTTTGTATCTGTAATAAAACAGAAATGAAGGTTAATTAGCCAATTAGTTTTCTATTCAATTTAAGTCTGAGGTGTAAAAGAATGAAAAGTAGTATGTGAGTCTTGGAATGGCTAATCTGGAGATCTCAATGGATTTTAGGCTGTCTGTAGTTTCAGCTTCACTAAACAATTCAAGTAGAACTTTTAGTGAAACCCAAAAACACTTAAATGCAAACGTTTAGTCATAAAAATCCCAAATAAAAGTAAAATAAAATATCAAAAGAGATTAACAGGATAAATGAGTTAATTATACAATTAGAACAATAAAATAATATAATTTCTAAAGAGATTTAAAAACAACACCAACAAAAAAATTACTAATGAATCTTTGAAACATTGAAACTTACAAATAAGTCAACATGTATAAATATGTTTAGAGCTAACATTCCTAATCTCATCAGGAGATGATGAAAATGTTGATTATAGCTCAGACTGCAGTAGATTAGGATTAGCTATTAGGATGATTCTAGATCAGACAGCATGAGGAACTGAAATATATAGTCAGCTCCTTCCATGAAAATGATTCTAGAGTCTAGAATCATTTTCATGGAAGGAGCTGACTATATATAATCTAGACCAAAATTCTAGACAGGCTAAAACAATTTCCTTGCAGCTATTTATGGGCAATCTCTCAAAACGTCAAACGTTTATGCCGCTCAGTTTAAGGCTGATCTTTGGTCAGTCATGCAGTTCTTCACTGCTCTGTAGTGAGAGCAGGGAGACCTTTTTCACTGGACTGAAAACATAATGAATGGTGGAATGAAGAGTCAACGCTGTGTTGAAGAACACAAATTATACCACAGTTAGTTCCGACCCTACAATGTGATTGGCTGAGAGGTGATCTTGGAGTGCCAATATTACACGTTATAGCACTGTAACCGAAGCTCTCCATGTATTACTCCGCCACATACAGGTAACCTAGCAACGAAGCAGCTTTTACAAGCCAAACAGCGCAACTACAAACAAGAACTATTTTAACTGGCGGAGTGTTTTTAACCAAACAGATCGTATTTTCTCATCCTCTTTAACTCAAAACCTTTCAATAAAGAGCAATAATGGAACTGTGGTATAATCGCAATAATACAGTCGAGGATCGTGCTATAACGTGTAATATTGGCACTGCTGTGTTGATCTACAACCGCAGCACAGCAGTGCCAATATTACACGTTATAGCACTCCCTCTCGTGTATTATTGCGTAAGTGTCATGATGTCATATATCCTATGTAAAACAGCTTGTCCATTCACACTTCTTTTAGCAGTCTTCCCTAGTTCTATGGCTTCACTATGGTGTGCACTGTAGTGTGTAGTGGGTTCATGTTTAGTGTGTGTTCATGTGTGTGGTGTGGTCATGCATGTAGTGTGATCATGTTTACTGTGTGTAGTGTGTTCCTGTGTGTAGTGTGGTCATGTGTGGAGTGTGTGTGTAGTGTCTTCATGTGTCTGTAGTGTGTTCATTTGTGTGTAGAGTGGTCATGTGTGTAGTGTGTTTGTGTGTGCGTAGTGTGGTCATGTATGTAGTGTGTGTAGTATGTGTATAGTGTGGTCATGTGTGTAGTGTGTGTGTAGTGTGGTCATGTGCACCTTTGGCTACTTTGCAGATGAAGGGAAAGCGCTTTGCACAGTGTCTTTTACTCCACTGAGTAGTAATGGTGGATATGGACGCACAGACGGCTTCGTCCTCAGAAGAATCGTCGTTTTCAGATGGGTCCCAGTTAGTGTAATCCACAACACTGTCATCATGCCAGAGCCAGTGTCCTGTGCAGTTTAGAGACAACGAGTGTGACGCATGGAGCCAAAACGTTTTACACTTGGACTTGTCTATATACTAGGGTATATAGTAGTGTTATAATAATCTGATTGTTCTAGTATTGCAGTATTGAATGGTAGAACACTAACAGGTCATTGTATGTCACTGTAATATTACCTCCGTGGATCTTGAAAAGGCCCATCCAGAAATATGTATAGTCAGCTGGAAATAACGTAATGTAGTTTGTTATAAACGTGCCTTCCATTGGGTCCTCGATGCTGAGAAGCTTTGCTCCTGATAACATTAGTAACATTATTAGCAATGCTGCACCTGTACATAGATAGTAGGCATGACTTTACATAATCTTTTTGCCTATTAACTATATAATCTGATCAGTCTGATCTACAATCTGTTACCAAAATGAATAAAACAGATCAACAGTGGCTCAAGTTCCTGACCTCTCGTCATGCAGATTCGTAAGGCTGTGTTCCACGTTTGTTCTTTGGTCACGAATGCATAACAGGATGCTTTATAAGACAGCCATTTCATCTTCGGATATATATCGGTTCTGTCGGGGCACACCCCTGGGTACCGAGCAGGGACAGTTGGGGCCATTTCTGTGGATAAGATTAATTTGTGGAGAATTAAGAATTGATTTGTGGCAGTCATTTAGTGGACTGGTCAAAAGACAACTAGGCAGTTTTAACAATGACAGTAATATGGAAAAGTTCTTGCTTTCAGATAATGGCAAAGAGGATTAAGTACTATGACTTTGGGATGTGAAGGAAATATTGACTTTATTCATGTGTGTGTTCATGTTAATCATGTTTATGCAGACACTATAACAGTCTGTGTGAAAAGTACTGCTTGCACTGCTAAGTATTTAACTGTAACCATATTGAAGATTTTTTTCTGTAAGACTGAAGTCTTCTGTGCAGTAGCAGAGTTAGCAATAATATTGCTTATCCGTTTCTATGCAACCAAGGTTGAATCCCAGGGAAACTGATAACTGCTCCTGGGAAGCAGCATCCTTAGTTTTTTCTACACACACACACACACACACACACACACTTTGACTATAAAAATCTGGACTGAGAGAGACAGTTTATCATATTTTTCAAAATTCAATTACAAAACACAGTCTCTAATTTTAAGTGTTTTGGATGCATTCTGGTATATTATTCTGTGTCTAGTTACAGTTTCCAGTGTCTTTATATTCAGTGTTAAGACTTTAATTGTTTCCATGTCAGACTGCCTGTTTATATGACCCTGAGGATGGAAGGCCCTTCACTGAATCTTGTGTCCGCCTTATCGCTCCTTGACACCTAGTGCGGTACACAGTGCTGCCAACCACATCTACATGCTGCCGGTACAGAGATCTCCTAGCGCTAGAGTTGGAGGAGAACAGCTTCACAGCTTAAAGCAAAATCTTGTAAGAGGACGTGGGAGATAGCTGATAGCTTCGCCTGTGAAGGGGCTAGCGGCAAAGCTTTTCGTGTTTCATTTGCTAGCTCATAGCTCACCTGTTGTCTTCTTACACAGGCTGTAGTACGTTTGATTGCAGGATGCTGTTTGCCAGGTTCCATAACCATTCACATAAACACAGGGGTTTTCTCTCCTTGGTTCATCGTAGGCCCAACTCTCCATATTCAGATGCCAGTTATCAATCCACAAGAAGTATCCATCTGTCTGCTCACAACAAACACTTTATATATTTACATTTTAGATTGCTTTTGCTTTACAAGCAAAATATCATTAATCCTTCCAAAAAAAAATGATGGGAAGTCATCCCATCTATCCATCCATCCATCCATCCATCCATCCATCCATTCATCCATCCATCCATACATCCATACATCCATTAATTAATCCATCCATCCATCCATCCATTCATCCATCCATCCATACATCCATCAATTCATCCATCCATCCATACATCCATTAATTAATCCATCCATCCATCCATCCATCCATCCATCCATCCATCCATCCATCTATTCATCCATCCATCAATCCATCCATCCATCCATCCATCCATCCAGTCAGTCATTAATTAATCCATCTATCCATCCATCCATCCATCCATCCACCTATCCATCCATCCATCCATCCATACATCCATTAATTAATCCATCCATCCATCCATCTATCCATCCATACATCCATTAATTAATTCATCCATCCATCTATACATCCATCCATCCATTAATTAATCCATCCATCCATCCATCCATTCATCCATCCATCCGTACCTCCATGGTATTAAGACCGATCCACATGGGTTGTCCACACCTATGTGCTTGCAGTGTGGCATAGGACAGTGCTGGGACGTCCCGGATGCTGGCCAATCGGGCTCCTTGGGCCTCACAGTGGAGTTTAGCATCCTTCCATGTCAGACTTATTTCAACCGCCAGGTAAGAGGAATTTCCAATCTTAACGAATGTATTAGGTGCCCGTGTGGTGCTTGGGTTCACGACAGAGCCATCTGAACACCGAACAGATGAATAGATGAACAGTACAGTTTTACCACTCGGGAACGGCAGAACTGATGTTGCTCCTAGAAGGGCTGCTCACGGTTACCTGGAGCTCGTCTGCAGATGAAGCCGTTGGTGTTGTTGCAGTCTCTTGTCACCCATTTGCCCAACTCGGCTCTTCTCATATTTCCCATCACAACACAAGCTGAGACCTTAAACATGTAATATGCCTATTTCACACACAAATGATCATACGGTTCAATAAAAAATAAGAATGATGAGAGAGGGAGAGAGATACAATAGCAAATGCAGTTGTTATCCAACCATATGTTGATGGGATACTGGTTCTCCTTTAGCCCAGCGACTAGAATGGATCTCACTGCCGTCTGTCCATCTGTATGTTCTGATTGCCATGTCACTCAAACCAATCCATAGGTCTGGGGTTGAGTCATCCATCAGTAAGGTTAAAAAGGCTATAACCAGGGAATTAAACATGGCCTGTTAGACAAATGATTCACTGAAACACTCCCACCTGAGCACTCCTACCTGTTTTGCTTGTTCTAATCATCAGAGTACCTCTGGGTTCATTGTAGCCTTAGTAAATGATGTACGTGTTGCAACTAACTTTTCCGCACCACTTTTCATAGACCCACCCCCCCCACTTCCTACTTTTGATACACCTGTCTTATAGGTGTTTTTCTAGGTGTGCAGTTACATGTGGCCCAGCTGTCTACCTCTTCACCATGGACTCGGATGACAGGATCACTGCTGGCTGGTTGTTACAGTAGCGAAGTAGTGGCAGTGAGAGTGTATCAGTCAAAGCTGAGATGCTGACGTTTTAACACGTCACTGCTCGCCTACACGGGGTGAGCGCTAACTGCTTCCTGACGTTTTCATCCATTCTTCATTTTCTCCAACATAAGCCAAACATGCATTTTCCCTCGACAGTAAGCTAGTGAACTGAAGTCTGACCGTGCTGAATTTTCGTGAGAACAGAAGTTAGATCTCCTCCAAGACTTCTGCAGTAGGATCTGGCCTCCATCCAGGTTTTTAGTCCCGGTCCTATTTTGTAACACTGTAAGTAAATGTAAACATCCATTATTTCATTTCAGAGCGTTGACAAAACCTAAGATACACTTTAATGCACAGCGACAGAGAGAGAGAGAAAAAAAGACTAAACGCATACTTAATCTAAACACATTCCTAATCTAAACGCATTCCTAATCTAAACCTAAATCTAAATGTTGTGTGAGTGTGTGTGCATGAATGTGTGTGTGCTTGTATGTCCAGTGGTGGATGGTGCTCTGTCACTAGGGTCTGTCCTCTCTCCCCTTCCTGCACCCCATTCAGTCCCCCAGGGGGTGTGGTTTCCGGTAGAGAGTACGCTGTGTGCAATTGGCTGCCACTTCTTGCCGGTGTGTGATTGGTTGTGTAAGACTTGTACCTGTGTTAAAATTGTAAAGCGACCTTGGGTATCTTGAAAGGCGCTATATAAATTGAACATTCATTCATCCCTCATCTAAACGCATTCCTAATCTAAACTCTAAAATCTAATCTTTTGAAAACAAATCATGATCATCCTATTCACTAGTGTAATAATAATCCTACCCAATATTCACTAGTGTAATAATAATCCTACCCAATATTCACTAGTGTAATAATAATCCTACCCAATTTCCAACCTGTCTAGTAATAGTAACATTTACATTTACATTTACGGCATTTAGCAGACGCTCTTATCCAGAGCGACTTACAAAAGTGCTACGTAGTTGCTTGGAATCTCCAAGGTAGTATAGATAGTCCTGAACACGAGGTACTCTAAGCTGGAAAAACCACTAGACAAAAGTCATATGAAACCTAACAATTATGCCAAGTCATTATTATACCTGAATATACACATCACCTGAGGAAAAAGACAATAAGCAATTCCTATAACCCAATTATGCACAATACCTGAGGAAAAGACAGTAAGCAATACCTGTAACAAACACCTGAGGAAAGAGATGATAAAGCACAGTAGACAAAAGCATAATTATGTAAAGTGCACTTGAAAGAGGTGGGTCTTCAGTCGGCGTCTGAAGACAGCAAGTGACTCCGACGTTCGGACACACAAGGGAAGTTCATTCCACCACCTTGGAGCCAGGACAGAGAAAAGTCTGGATGCTTGTCTCTCATGTGTCCTGGATGATGGAGGGTCAATACTTGAGGCACAGAGGGCTCTAGGTATGCTTCTGGGTTTTACCATGGCCATCAAGTAAGGAGGAGCTGGACCAACTACACCAAGGCTACGCACTTCCATGGATGGAGTGATCACGGTGTTCTCGAATGGGATAGAAAGATCACGATGAGGATTGGCTCTTCAAGGGATTTACAGCATCTCCGTCTTGCTTGGGTTAAGCTTTAGGTGGTGAGCTGCCATCCAAGAGGCAATGTCTTTTAGACATGCAGAGATTCGAGCTGAAACCTGTGTGTCAGAAAATGTGATCTTGAGTGTATGTACATAGAATTTTTTTAACCTGTCCCATAAAGTGCAGCCAGTCTGAAGTACAGCCTCTTGGAGATTCGGTGGGGGCAGGTGTGACACTCATCGGAGCGGTTCCATTCCGCTTACAGACAAACTTCTTGTGATCAGCACAGTGCACGCTTTCCCAAAGTCCTGCAGGGGGCAGTAGCACAGACTAGATGTACCAGACATCTTCCACCTTCTCCACAAGAAGCTATAGTCATTTCTAATATAAAATGTGCATTTTGTCTCATTGCATATGGTGTAGAATTACCCTTACCTTGAGACTGAGTCATTTTTATACAGTTCTCCTCACTGTTTAAAAAGGCAGGCTGGTTTGCTGCCCAAGCCTGGAAAACTACTGGAGATCCATCCATCCACCTGACCAGGGAGCAACAATATAATTTTATTGCTTCATTTGAATATAACATTTAATGTGCTTTTGAATATAGGCATAGCAGTGTTTCGCAGCTCCAAGACTCACGTTATAGACTTGTCCATATCGATATACATACCAATATAAATGTCCTGTAATGCATATCTAGCCTGTAGAACAAAAATTAATTGTATGATTTTAGCTGCATCATAAGTATGGGGCATAGTACATGTAATGTTTACTTTCTTACCTGATGCCAAACAAACACTCTCTCTTCCTCATCATTTATCACCACAAGATCGCTGTGTCTCTGCTTACAGAAACTCCGTGCTTTTGCCATAGGCATGGAAAAGCCACGATCGATATAATACTGGTTGCCCTTGAATATAATCCAGCCGTCAGAGGTTGTGTTATACGCTGTAGAAAAGAGAGAAAAAGTCTTTGATAATTACTTCTTTTAGCATGCAAATATTCTATGAAAGTCAAGTAATTGTGCTGATAGTAGACTTTTAGACTTTTTGTTTAGAAGATGTTTAGTAGTTGTTTAGAAGACTAGTAGTGGTTTAGAGGACTAGTAGTTGTTTAGAAGACTATTAGTTGTTTAGAGGACTAGTAGTTGTTTAGAAGACTAGTAGTTGTTTAGAAGACTAGTAGTGGTTTAGAGGACTAGTAGTTGTTTAGAGGACTAGTAGTTGTTTAGAAGACTAGTAGTGGTTTAGAGGACTAGTAGTTGTTTAGAGGACTAGTAGTTGTTTAGAAGACTAGTAGTGGTTTAGAGGACTAGTAGTTGTTTAGAGGACTAGTAGTTGTTTAGAAGACTAGCAGTGGTTTAGAGGACTAGTAGTTGTTTAGAAGACTAGTAGTTGTTTAGAAGACTAGTAGTGGTTTAGAGGACTAGTAGTTGTTTAGAAGACTAGTAGTTGTTTAGAGGACTAGTAGTGGTTTAGAAGACTAGTAGTGGTTTAGAGGACTAGTAGTTGTTTAGAAGACTAGTAGTTGTTTAGAGGACTAGTAGTGGTTTAGAAGACTAGTAGTTGTTTAGAAGACTAGTAGTGGTTTAGAGGACTAGTAGTTGTTTAGAGGACTAGTAGTTGTTTAGAAGACTAGCAGTGGTTTAGAGGACTAGTAGTTGTTTAGAAGACTAGTAGTTGTTTAGAAGACTAGTAGTGGTTTAGAGGACTAGTAGTTGTTTAGAAGACTAGTAGTTGTTTAGAGGACTAGTAGTGGTTTAGAAGACTAGTAGTGGTTTAGAGGACTAGTAGTGGTTTAGAAGACTAGTAGTGGTTTAGAGGACTTACTTCTGCTTTGAATTTTTACTTCTTTTGGAGTCACTCCTACAGGGAGACAAAGGCCAGAAGAAAGACAACTGGAGAACTGCTCTATTTGCATTATATTTGTTGTTCCTGTCATGCATAAATTATCGCTTGTGTTTCCGAAATATGAAATGCTCAACCTTTTTGGATCTCACAAAACCACGCCTTCCTGTCTCCTGTCTGACTTTAATAGTAGTTTAGAAGACTTTATTAGTTGTTTAGAAGACTTTTCGTAGTTATTTAGAAGACTTGTAGTGGTTTGGAAGACTTTTGTAGTTGTATAGAAGTTTTTAGTAGGTTTAGAAGACTAGTAGTTGTTTAGAAGACTTTAGTAGTTGTTAAGAAGATGTTTAGTAGTTGTTTTGAAGACTTTTAGTAGTTGTTTAGAAGACTTTTGTAGTTGTTTGGAAGACTTTTGTCATTGTTTAGAAGACTTTTATAGTTGTTTAGAAGTCTTTAGTAGTTATTTAGAAGACTTTTACTAGTTATTTAGAAGACCTTAGTAGTTATTTGGAAGACTTTAATAGTAGTTTAGAAGACTTTATTAGTTGTTTAGAAGACTTTTCGTAGTTATTTAGAAGACTTGTAGTGGTTTGGAAGACTTTTGTAGTTGTATAGAAATTTTTAGTAGGTTTAGAAGACTAGTAGTTGTTTAGAAGACTAGTAGTGATTTAGAAGACTAGTAGTTGTTTAGAGGACTAGTAGTGGTTTAGAAGACTAGTAGTTGTTTAGAGGACTAGTAGTTGTTTAGAAGACTAGTAGTTGTTTAGAAAACTAGTAGTGGTTTAGAGGACTAGTAGTTGTTTAGAAGACTAGTAGTTGTTTAGAGGACTAATAGTTGTTTAGAAGACTAGTAGTTGTTTAGAAGACTAGTAGTGGTTTAGAGGACTAGTAGTTGTTTAGAAGACTAGTAGTTGTTTAGAAGACTAGTAGTGGTTTAGAGGACTAGTAGTTGTTTAGAAGACTATTAGTTGTTTAGAGGTCTAGTAGTTGTTTAGAAGACTAGTAGTTGTTTAGAAGACTAGTAGTGGTTTAGAGGACTAGTAGTTGTTTAGAAGACTAGTAGTTGTTTAGAAGACTAGTAGTGGTTTAGAGGACTAGTAGTTGTTTAGAGGACTAGTAGTTGTTTAGAAGACTAGTAGTTGTTTAGAAGACTAGTAGTGGTTTAGAGGACTAGTAGTTGTTTAGAGGACTAGTAGTTGTTTAGAAGACTAGCAGTGGTTTAGAGGACTAGTAGTTGTTTAGAAGACTAGTAGTTGTTTAGAAGACTAGTAGTGGTTTAGAGGACTAGTAGTTGTTTAGAAGACTAGTAGTTGTTTAGAGGACTAGTAGTGGTTTAGAAGACTAGTAGTGGTTTAGAAGACTTACTTCTGCTTTGAATTTTTACTTCTTTTGGAGTCACTCCTACAGGGAGACAAAGGCCAGAAGAAAGACAACTCGAGAACTGCTCTATTTGCATTATATTTGTTGTTCCTGTCATGCATAAATTATCGCTTGTGTTTCCGAAATATGAAATGCTCAACCTTTTTGGATCTCACAAAACCACGCCTTCCTGTCTTCACAGTGCAGGTCGCTCCATTGTCCATTATATCGCAATCTCCAGTGAAAATGAGCTTTGACACAGTTTTCCACGTTATTGAAATTGTCCGGTTGACCAGTCTGCCAGTTTTCATAGGAGGACTGAAAGAGGAGAAAGCAGAGCTGAAGTGTGTCTAGTGCTGCTCCTTGGGTCTCATAGGGGTCATAGTGTAAGAGGAGAATTTAACAAAGCTCACAGATGACCCATCGCTCCACATGTAACCAGCAGAAGGATCCCGGATGCTGTAACCAATCCACGCCTCAGTAGAGCTGTGAACATAACAAATATCTATGTGGTACATATGTGGTAAAACTCATCTACACTCTCAGTTCAATAAAACCCCTTCCAGTTGATGATATGCTCTGATTTTTAAAATGTGTAAATTAACACGAAACCAGGACCTAAACCCAATTCAACCAGATAATTGGGAGTGCAACAGCGATACAAGGTCTAATGTTTAATTTGAAAAGGATGTGTCAGGTACATGTGTTAGGTACATGTGTTGAGTACATTCATGGCCAGATTAATCAGTGAACTGGGGCCCAACGAGTGCAAGGGGCGTAGCATCAGTGGGTTAAAGACAAAGTTTTTATCTTCAACCATATGCATGCATGGAATATATTATCAAGATAGTTTACTAGAATGTTCTGTTTTTTGTTTAGGATATCATCAGATGAAGTAGAAAAACATGTTAAATGATAACACAAATTTAGTTTGTGAGTGTGGAGAACATAAACAAAAACTGCAGCAAAAGAACCACGCTCAAATTAACATCCATCCATCCATTATCTGAACCGCTTAATCCCACTAGTCAGGGTCACGGGGGGGCTGGAGCCAATCCCAGCATCTCCGGGCGAAGGCAGGGTACACCATGGGCAGGTCACCAGTCCACCGCATGGCCAACACACACACACACTCACACCTACGGGCAATTTAGAGTGATCAATCAACCTAACACACGTCTTTGGACTGTGGGAGGAAACCGGAGTACCCGGAGGAAACCCACACAGGCACAAGGAGAACATGCAAACTCCACACAGAGCAGCCCAGACCGGGAATCGAACCCAGACTGCCTTGCTGTGAGGCGACAGTACTAACCACCACACCACCATGCCACCCCAAATTAACAGGAACATTTAATAAAGCTTCTAAAACTTATGAACCAACATGTCATGGATGCATACATAAATAACATATACACAAATAAATAATAAAGTGATTGCTGTTTCTTCAGCAGAGATGGAAAATTTTAAATATAATTTTTTATATAATAATTTTAAATAGCATGCTTGTTTTGCCAGTCAGACACACTGCAGACAAAAACCTTTCTGTGTTGTGCTTTTATTTTCCACCGAGCAGAGTGTCTAAGAGGTGCCTTCGAGGTATAGAAGTAGCTAAGAAAACATAAAGAATGGAATTTTAGTGTTCTCGTCTTACAATGCAGGACTCGCAGAAAAATCATCATCACTGTGGATACTTAGGAGATCACCTCCAAGCTCCCGGCAAAAGGCGAGTGACTCAGGCCAAGACTTCACATGTTCGTATCCCGGATCGAACAACTTTAAAGGAGAGACAGGCAAAAATATGCCAACCGCAAGGTTAACAGGTTAGATTTAAATAACAAAAAGTCTAATAACCTTGCTATAATATTTGAATTCAACACATTCAACATGTAGTTACCCAAATGCAATGTTCATTCCTATCCTGCTGATGTTTATTATTTGGTATTTTGGATGTAATTTGGATGTAATTATTTGGTATTGTTAATGATCCTGTAATTATTACCTTGAAACACAGGTCTCTGTTCGGGAGTGGATACCAGCCCATGGCACATTTGGGAGCAGTGGTGGTGAAAGTGGGCGGAGTTGTCGTCACCCCCTCAGCCATATGTTTGCAGATGTATTTCTCCTTATTACTGCAGTTTAGCACATCCCATAATCCAGCAAGCATTCCAGTGGTCATCGCAACACATCCCTTTTTTCCTCCTGTATTTCAAATATAATTTTAAGCAAAAAAAAAATTAATCCAGCATTACTGAGATTATCTTGCAGGAACTATTTTATCTGAATGCATTTTATGGACAGAAGTCTAAAAGACACTTTTTGCATTTACCAGGCATTCCAGCATTGAAGTGAGTGAATGCAACTTTGTTTGTGTTGGTCCACTCAAAAGTGTGTTGATCCTTTCGGATAGACAAACCAATCCAGAAGTGCTTCTCTGTTCGTGCTCCCACCAGGCTGACCAGGAATGCATTTTCAACCCTGAGACACAAAGAATGAACAGGAGTGGTAAAATGCCTGGACCAACAGTTTCTAATATATGTGTTTTAATAAATACTTTAGAGACTAAACAGAGAAACCTCAATACCAAAAATCTGATTTGAAAAAAAATTCAACTGTAAACAGTTAAAACTGTATAATGCACAGGGAGTCCTGGTTAAGTTAAATTACCATTTAATCGTTATCTACACTTAACCACCTGCAGCAGTTGTACATTCTCTCACAGTGTTACTATGCTGCTGTTAGTTCATTCTGGGACATGTTTATATACTTGTTTATTTAGTCTATTTTGATTCTGACCCTCCTTTATTAATCTGACCTGGTTTTCTTTTTCATGAATCTCAAACATCTAGCCAGTGCCTGGTTTTCCCAGTGCTGTACAGGAATACAACAAACAACAAATCAATTGATACAGTTAACTCAGTTCCAGTAAACCACAAAAGCCAACCTGTTTGTAATGTCAACCAAATAAGATCCTTTTTCTTCACACATCTGTTTGGCTTCTTCAAAGGTTTTAGTTTCAGATCCTGTTGTGTAGCAGTAGCTACCAAATCTAACCCAACCCTAAAACCACAACAAATGCGAAACAGGAAGTTAGAAGAAGTTTGAGGTCAGTGTGATGCAACTGGAGACCTTCTTAAAGATACTTACAGGTTTGCAGTCTGGACTTGTGACAACAGTGTCATTCACAGATGGATTTGAATTGGTCTTTTTCTTACAGATATATCCACACTGGCGCTGACAGATTTCATTAGCCCACTTTCCTTCCTAGTAGAGAAACAAATGTCTTTACGACATGGAATGAAGTTCTCATCTTCTACATGAGTTCTTTGCTAATCTAAAGGCAAAGAGCAAGCAGTTCACAGCCTGTTTAGATTTCATTAGATGGATTTGTGTTATGGTTTTAGTAATGACTCTGCTCGTGAGGTAGGGTGTTGTCCTGGCAATGACCCTGGTTGTGATGTTACCTCTCCTCTCATTACTACACAATCCTCCTCATCTGCTGGGCTTGGCTCACTTTCCTCCCACCAGGTGAAGGGGACGCTGGAGTGGTCACTCCACTCAAACAACATCGGGCTCGTGAGGTCACTGAAACCGAGCCACAGCTCGTCTGTGTTGACTGCATAGGAAGGAGAAACGATGATTGGCTGCAGGCTACTTTTCTTTTCACCACTAGTACCATCTGTCTATACATGTGCTGAATGCTTGTCGTACATTATTTTTCGCATCTTACAAATCTTATGAACTGAAGGTATGATGCAAAACGTGGTACTCACAATATCCAAGCCGTGAGATGACGAAGCTCTGCTCCTCTACACTGAGAATGCTCAGCAGGTCTCCACCTTCACGTAGACAGGCGTCTCTCGCCTCCACCCACGTCGTCTTTTCACGATTGAGCAAATAGCAGTGACCTGAGTAAGGAATCCATGGGCTTTGGCAGAACCCTTTGTCCACAACTGAAAAAGGAGGTGCACCAAAATAACCTTCAAAGTACCCGTCTGCAACACTAGACACTATTTTCATAAAGAAGGACAGATGAAACCTCACCTGGTGGAATCGTGGGAGTTGGAAGGCCTTTTTGGCAGATATATCCATGTTTCTCCGAACAAATAGCAGTAGACCAGTCAGTACCGTAATCATTATTTGCCACCGCACAGTTATGCCCTGGCTGGGAAGACGGCTGACCTTTCCACCCCATAAAACACAAATAAACCAACAAAAAATGAATGAATGAATGAAGAAATTAATTAAATGATTGAATGAATGGATGAATGGATTAATGTGTTAACCAGTGAAAGCGACAATGTGTTGTATTATGACAAATATGTCCTGCAACTATAAAAAAACAAAACAAAACTCATGATTTGTATTGGAGATGGAGAACTAAAGCTAAAAACTCACCACTCAGCCATTTCAGATAACGTAAGGGCTGCCCATTGACCCAACGCCAGCCACTGGCGGCATCTAAACTGTTCAGCCCAATCCATAACTGTACATCACTGTGTGAAATCAACTCTGTGTGAATGATCAAAGGTGAAAGTAGTATTAACTGCTATTGACTACAATTTTATTGTAGTCGCAGCATATCGTATTCTACAAAACTTTGCAATTGTTTTTTTTTTTACCATCTAATAACCAGTAACACATTTATCGCTCAATAAGATGACTCCTTTACTAGTCTCATGTATCTTAATGACTTATTGTTTTCTTTTTTATGTTTTCTGATGATGATGATGATGATGATGATGGCATTAGAAGGTGAGCACTACCTGATCTGAAGGTCTGTTCGTGGGGCTTAGTGATGCTCAGCAGATCCCCACCCTGCTGTTGACAGCTCTTCCTGGCTTGATGCCATGTAAGAACTGACCGCTCAGTCACCTGGTAGTAGATTCCTGTCTTGGGGTCCTTGTTCCAGATCTCTTAAATGAAGAATAGATTCATTCGTACATTTTTGAATTAATATAGTCAATATTGAGTTATGAAGACACCACATACCTGTGTTCTCTATTGGGCAATAGCCCCAGAGCTCGTTCAGTTCGTATTCACTTTCGATGGCACACCACAGATAATCCCTGTCATTGTGTGTGCACTCTGTATACCACTTGGTTTTGTAGCGGAAGGGGAAATGACACGGACGGCCAAAGGCATTTCCACCGTGCGTATATAATTCTGTAGAAAGAAAATGGACAGAGCATTTATTTAATTTCCTCATCTGCAGTCTGTAAAAAAAGTGTGTGGGAATGGTGTAATAATGAATACACAGATTACTTATATTGAAGATTTTTTGATTTTGTAGATGTACTGTAGGTTAATTAGTTATGTAGAAACATACATTACTGTATGCAAAGAAAAGTGAATTATGATTGATTAATGTAAAGCAACAAATTACTTAATTAGTTTTAATGAACTGATAATTTAGAATCTGATTACAACAACAACAACATATCATTATAATGTGGAATTTCACTTGGCCAATAGGGTCTGAATACATTTTGCCTGAGTGCATTTAATTCCTGTAGTGGATTGTATGAATATTGTAACAGTCTGGTGGTGTGTGGTGTCTCTGGTGGTGTGTGGTGTGTGTGGTGGTGTGACTGGTGTGTAGTGGTAATGTGAGGTTATAACCTGCAGTTACATCCCTCTCTGTGTCAAGGTTAAAAACATACACACTAAACTGTGATAAAACAACTATGCAGTTCATGCCATAACTCTGCTGTTACTTCAGAGTGGATACCTTCATAGGGCCGTGAGCAGACGCTGTCCACTGTTCCGTACACCGTCCACTTACCCTTGTCTCCCGGGTTATTGGACAATTTTACTTGCTTAGTACCTTGAACAGACAAGTACAGCGATTCGTTCTTCAGGCCAAAGAGGAAGTCGCTATAGCAGTCCCACTTCTGCATGCTGCTGTCAGCATCGCAAGTGGACCATAGCAAGTTACTGCCCACACTGCTTCTGCCCACAGCCAGACATTTCTTATTGCCGACGTTAAAGATGCGTCTCCCTGAGGTCCAGCGGAACTGCTGTCCGAGGCTGAGGGGGTTACATGCGATTACATTTTGCAAGCTGTCTCCCAGACAATCTTTCGTATGTGTGCTGTAGATTAAAAAGGTTCCATCTATACAAGGAAATAAGTAGCGTTATGATGGGGCAGAGTTGGTCATGATGGCTTTAACATAAAGTGGAGTGTTGGCAAAGTAAAAAAATAGCTTATGCTATATTTTGGAATATGCATAGTATTTTTGCAATTAAAATCTTTAGATTGATGATTACATCAATTTCTGTAAAATGTTACTGACTTGTATGTTTTAAAAGCAACAATATCTTTGTTTTCTTGAAAACTACTACTACTACCACCTCTACTACTACGACTACTACTACTACTACTACTACTACTACTACTACCACTACTACTATTACTACCACTACACTACTATTACTACTACAACTACACTACTACTACTACTACTGTTACTACTACTACTACTATTACTACTACAACTACTACTACTACTACTACTACTACTACTACTACTACTACTACTGTTACTACTACTACTACTATTACTTCTACTACTACTACTACTACTACTACTACTACTACTGTTACTACTGCTACTACTACTACTACTACTACTACTACTACTACTACTACTGTTACTACTTCTACTACTACTATTACTACTACAACTCCACTACTACTACTACTGTTACTACTACTACTACTACTACTATTACTACTACAACTAACAACTACACTACTACTACTACTACTACTACCGTTACTACTACTACTATTACTACTACAACTACTACTACTACTACTTCTACTACTACTACTACTACTTCTACTACTACTACTACTACTACTACTACTACTACTACTACTACTACTTCTACTACTACTACTACCACTACCACTACTGTTACTACTAGTACTACTACTTCTACTACTACTACTACTACTTCTACTATTACTTCTACTACTACTACTACTACTTCTACTACTACTACTACTACTACTTTTACTACTACTACTACCACTACCACTACTGTTACTACTAGTACTACTGCTACTACTACTTCTACTACTACTGCTACTACTACTTTTACTACTACTACCACTACAACTACTGTTACTACTACTACTACTACTACTACTACTACCACTACCACTACTGTTACTACTACTACTACTACTTCTACTACTACTACTTCTACTACTACTTTTACTACTACTACTACTACTACTACTTCTACTACTACTACTACTACTTTTACTACTACTACTACCACTACCACTACTGTTACTACTACTACTACTACTACTACTACTTCTACTACTACTACTACTACTTTTACTACTACTACCACTACCACTACTGTTACTACTTCTGCTGCTACTACTACTACTATTTCTGCTGCTACTATTACTACTACTATTACTACTACTACTACTACTACTACTACTACTACTTCATTTGAGAGAAGCAGAGCTAAGGTACGATAGTATATATCTAAACATAAGTAGAAAAAGTGTGTTCATACCTGTTTGAGAAAAGCAGTGTGATATCTTAAGTACAAGCACAATAACAATTATTCTCATCATCTCGACAATATCTCAATGCCTGACCATCTACTGCAAGGCCATACAAGCAGTAACTGCAGCATGGGTCCGTTTAGCTGGCTCAGTCTCAGGTCAATCTGCTCCAAAGAGGAGGGGTCAGTCCATGTAACATACGCCGTAATATCCTGTCATGTGCTTTTGTGTTGGTGCTGATGTGGCACACAAAAATATCAGCATGTGACCATATGGGCGAAGTGTGAAGCATGCTTTAAGGTTATTCAGTGCAGTTTGTGTATATGCGTGTGTATGTGGATGTGTGCATATGTTCAGATTGTGTGTGTAAACCCGTCATGCACAATATGCTGCGTCTACAAATATCCATTTGTGCAATTTGCCATGTTAAGTATATATAGATTCTGCAGCTCCGCAGGTGACTGCATCTGGGATTATGGAAATCCCACACATCTTGGATGACCACCCTGACCGGCATTCACTGCTTTATGGTATCCAAAAATCAAATCAAATCAAAGTTTATTTGTATAGCGCTTTTCACAACACATGTTGTCACAAAGCGCCTTACACAGGACAATAAATTCTGCACTTCCTCAAAGAGTTACATTACATACTCATATTACAAAAATGTGTTTTTCATCAAATAATGTGTAAGTGAAATTTTTTTCTTTGTAGTTAAAAAAACAAGAAGAGAAACCAAACTTCCTCTTTTTGAGTCTCTGGTTTTGTGCAAAAAAAGAAGGAAGCGATTATGCCGGTCTCAGGGAAAATCGAGGATTTAATGAATAAAGTGCACCAATGCAAATCCCATGACATAATCCAAATGAAGGATGCAACAACCAGCAGTCAACTGGAACAAAGACAAGACATACTGTATATAGACAGACAAATGACCCTCAGGTGTCGGGTTCCCTAATGGGACATGCCCAACTGAGGGACAAACACAACAACAGGACAACATGAAATACTGCTACTGCTGATGGAGGCAGACAGCAGGGGGCCTCAGTGCCGTGACAGTAACATAATTGTATTCCTCTGTATCATATTCTTCTGCGGCGTTCACTGTAGTCCTGCTATAGCTCAGGCCCTTCCTCTGTAGGTCTGGAAACAGTTAAAGGGAGTTGAGTTTGAGCAAAGCAACATGCCACAGGCCCATAGATTAAAGAACTGGAGTGCTTTCACTTCCTCCTGATCCAGGTTTGCATATCCTTCCCCTCTCAGCAGTAACTCACACAGACTGTAGAACAGAGCTGTTATTCAACAAGAGTATCCACTCTGAACTGTCCAGCAGTTCCGGACACACAGGGTCCCAGAGATAAAGTAATGTGTTTGAAACATCTGCTGCAGTGTTTGCATTTTTGCACAATGAAGTGAAGAACTGACACATTGCTCAATAAGAGGAAATTCTTATGAAATAAACCATTTATACCTGTTATGGTGCACTCGGCACCCAGAAAGACACGCATCTCACTCCCTCTTCTCACTTACTCCTCTCACTCCTGCATTGCCGCTGTTACAGTACCATTTACAGTCTGTTTCACTTTCCTTCATCTGCTGCTGTATACTGTATAGTTGTTGCCAGCTTTTTTTCCATGAGAGAGTTTTGCAAGAAACTGTAATCCTGCAAATGTGCACCTGTCCAGGTGCTGATAACGTGTCATACAGTATATTGCCAAAAGGAAGTGATGAAAGTGATCAATGGCAACTGAGATTTTCATTCACAAAACCACTGCCATGGAAGTGTGTCATGGATTCTATTGACACTGCCCATTTAATTACTGCCCATTACAGCTCTACCACGCCCACCTCTACATCAATCCATATGATCTCATGTTCCTATGTTTGCTTGGGTTTTGGTGTCTTCCAGACCCAGCCTTCTGACTGACCCTTGGACACCGCCCATAATCTGCCTCCCGATAACGGCCATGGACTGGACTGAATATGAGAACGGATGTGCACATGCCAAGCAACACCTTTGCATTCTGCATTGCAAAAGTGATGCCTTGCTATCTAATATACCTCCTCAATAAAACGTCCAACCTCTCTTTAATGCTACACAACTAATGTTCACGGGCAATAAAGTGCAGTAAAACCTGGTGTCAGACTGGATTCTGCAATCTTAAAGGTCACTCTGTAACCCGAGTTCTGTCTGCCTTCGTAGAAAGAGCTGAACATATGGAGCCACAAGGACTGGTTCTAGTGTACAGGTGTAGAATTGCACTACTGACATAAAGACTGAAAAATAATTTACAAATTGCTAATGCCCTTTGTCCAAGCACAGTAACATTTCTGTACTTTCAACCTCCATCATTAATGTTGAAGTAAATTCAAATGAACAACACAGCGCATTTTACATGCACGAAACCTATGGGATTTGAAAAGCATACATGCTTGTAACTCTATAAGAGCGTTTCACTGTTAGGCCTAAGTGTCTGTGCTTAGACAGCATGTGTCCGGTCATTATTTCTTGTATGAACAAACGTATGCTACCTTGGTGCTAGTGTATTGTTCTTTGTGAAGAGATGAGTGGCACACACATCAGATGTGTGTTTGTGTGTGTGTTTGTGCTTCAAAGGACCAGCACAGGAAGAAACGTTTTTTTGAGGTTGACGAGTGCAGAGTGGACTTTTGGAACATAGCACTGTAAAGAGTTCAGATAAAGATGGCTATGAGATCTGGGTGACATATGTTCACTCTGGTTCTATAAGTCATTATTAAGCAGAGTACACTACAGCTCTGCATGGTTCTTGATCCTTTGTGTTCAGGATGACAGGGCTGTTTTACCTGTTGATTGGTAAGGCAAAATATGTTTGCTCTCTTGTTTTGTACATTTGGTATGGTTAGGGTTAGGGTTAGGGTTAGTGTTAAGGTTAGTAACTTGGAATAACTAGAGACTGTACTTACACCTTGTGTACTTCACTACAGTAATATTGTTCCATCTCTACAGAACACAGCTGTTACTCAGCTGGAGTCTTCAGATTTATATATATATATATATATATATATATATATATATATATATATATATATTCATGCACTGGGCAATTACATCTGATTATATACTTGTTAGCTAATCTTGTTTAGTACATAATATTTTTTAATGGGTGCTTTTAGAATTTTAATTATAATAGAATCTAAATTTGTGAACTGTAGTATAGTATTTTTAAATATGTTAAAGGTTTGGAAATGCACATATATTATCTTTAAACTAAATATATCCCAAAAATTTGCCCTTGGGGACCAGACTCTCAGTCCCAATATCAACAAATTCTTCATATATAATTTTTAATGCTGATATAATAATACTAAGACTGGAGTTGTATAGGGTAACATTATGCTCTGGTTTGTGTGAAGAAGCTTGTGTTCTATTGACCGTGAGTTTTCTGTGAACCTGTGCTAGCTCTGGCTGGGAGTTCCTGTAGACAGATCCTGTGTGTGTCCCAGAATCATGGACCTTCAAAGACAGTGTGGGACATCCGTGCTGATGTGCCAAGAGAAGAATTCTGGGGTATGTAGTCTAATGCTGCCAGTAACGTGTATAACTGTAGCCAGAATTCTTGTCTTATTTTTTTTTTCTTAATGGTGTGGGTTGTGTTACCTGCAGGTTCATGACTAATGGTGTGGGTTTTACATGCAGGTTCTTGACTAATGGTGTGGGTTGTGTTACCTGCAGGTTCTTGTGACTTTGAGGCGGGCCCGTGTGGATGGAATGATACCAGCAGTGGAGCCTTCAAGTGGCGGCTGGAGAAAGCCAATATTAGCAGCGTCCCGGGTGTGGACCACACCACTGGGCTGCCATGGGGTACGGACCTCACAGCTAGCATCATTTGGTTATATGCAAATGACAAGTGTGCTGATGTCATGTGTTGCTGTCATTTACAGGACATGTCATGCACGTAGAGGGTGAAGAACCTCAGATTTTCTCAAAGGCAGTCTTGGAGCACATCTTCCCTAAGTCCACGACATTTGGGTGTCAGATAAGGTACATTATATATTATTATATAACCACAGAGTTAAAACAGATGTTGCAGGTAATAAGTGTAAGTTTAACCATGGATGGTGACATTTAGCCTGTGACTATATTCAGAAACCTGCAGCTTCAAGCAACACCAGACATCATTTACAGAGTCCTCGTGGATGACTGCTATATCAAATTAATTTAAAAACAAATTGTATAATCTTATCATTGTTAAAAAAAATTTTTTTAACGTTTGAAAACTTACAGAAATGTTAGTGGCCACGGACATTACTATTTGGAAATGTGACACTGTCTTTGTAATATATTTCCTGTTCTCCTGAGCTTTAGGTCCTCCTGAGTCCAAGCAAGATTTTTTATTGTTTTACCCACAATGCCTATATGTGCAGTGTATTGTTTATCTGCAGGTGTAAGTGTTTCTTGTGTTTCAGCTTTTGGTACTACCTTCATGAATCGATCACTGCTTCTCACTTTGCCCTGAGCCTTCTCGCTGACGGGCCGACCGTGCTGCTGTGGGAGACTAAACAAACTCAGACGGATGTCTGGGTGAATGTGACTGTGAGAGTGGGCAATCAGCCCAGCGGGTCCAAGGTATGGAGGGAAGTCCTCATTCAGGCCCAGACTTGGTTACAGGCTCAGCTGTTGCTCCCAAATTTTGATTTTTAATTATTTATTCTTCTTTTTTCTTGTTTCTTATCAACACCCACACACACACACACACACAGCTGGTATTTTCAATCAACCCCTCACATATTGGAAGTCAGGACGTAATGCTGGATGATATCACAATGTCGGGTTGTGTGGAAGGGGACGTTCCTGAGGGCTCAGGGCAGCTCAGCTGTGACTTTGAGATGGACACGTGTGCTTGGTACCTGGACCATTCTGATAGCCTCATCTGGGAAAGGGCCAACGGCCAAACCCCCTCATATGACCATCAGGGACCAGGACATGACCACACAACTGGTTCAGGTATGTTCTCCTGTTATTTGGTCTACGATAACTCACAGGTATCAGTTTCGACATTTGAATCCTTCCATTGAGGTAAAGAGTTTGTCTGTTTTTAATTGTTATTTTTTCAGGTTACTACATGTTTATTGCTCCAAAAAAGAACTCTGCCCCCTCACAAACAGCGAGACTCATCAGCTTTCCACAAAAAGCCAAATGTGTCAGTTTCTGGTATCATATCTATGGTGGCAGCAGTGGTAAGTACTGCTTATGCAGAAAATATCCATGTAAACTAGTAAAGTGTTCCTTCATTTTGTTTTACAAGAGCTGGATGATGTTTAATAATGGGAACCACTTCTTCAACTCCCAAAGTTTATGGGACAACACCTTGGACACCTGGACAGCCTGGACAGGATTAACTTTGAGTTTACATGATTTAACATGAGAAACACACATTTCATGTGGGCAATTGTAGCTATTCATACATATACAGGATAGGACTAGACACCACATAATTGCAGAAGTCCTAACGAGAACGTTCAGGTGAACAGAAGGTACACAGTGTAAATGGTCATTTATTATTATTATTATTATTATTATTATTATTATTTAATTAATAAATTTTTTTTTGATAGGTCATCCAGGTTCCCTCCGATTCATCTCTAAGAACGGCGAGGGTACTGAGACAGTGGTGTGGGTACGGTCAGGGACTCAGGGCAACAAATGGCGGTTTGCATACCTTAACTTTGCTGCGAGTGACGACCCCATACAGGTACTGCACCTACTCATTAACATGTGAGATCAGGAGGCAATGTTAAATAATAACACTGTTGTGCGTGTACAGTTCATCTTCGAGGCCGTCTTGGGGGACGGCAGCGTCGCCCTGGATGACGTGCAGGTTTGGAGCAGCGTTGACGGCTCGTGTCCGGGCGAGAGCGAGTGCACGTTCCAGACCTCCCTGTGTGGCATGTTACCCGACCCGGTGGCTGACTTCCCCTGGGTCAGAACCACAGGGCAGGAGGCAGCAGCCTCGGGCAGCCCCGCCGTGGACCACACCCTGGGGACGGAGCAGGGTGAGAAGGCTGACTGCACACACTCTTCATACACACTTCATACACACCTCTTATTTCATACACTCATCACATCTCCTTAACCTCTTAAAATTAAACCCTATTATTAAGTTATTAAGAATTCATTGCATAATTACTGTGTGTATAAATGTCTTGTGAAGGTGTTTTTTATTGTGGTAATGACTTGAAGTTCTTTGTATCTGTTGTAAGGCTATTACATGAGTGCGCGGATGTGGGAGCGTCCCCATGGAAGCCGCGTTGGCATGACGATGGTGGTGAACAGGCCGACCCCGGCGGACGGTGAGTGCTGGATGTTCTTCTACCACATCGGTGGGAAGGACACGGGGACGCTCAACGTGCACCAGCAGTGGTCTCAGGGTGGCGGTGGTGGTGATGACGTACGACACACCATCTGGAGTCGCCGTGGACAGCAGGGGGCGCTGTGGAGACATGGCTGGGCCAGTGCCCTCAGCCCTCACAGACCTTACCAGGTATTGCAGGAGTACCACAGCATTAGAACGCAATTCAAATAGAACAATCATCATTTGTGGTTTGAGCATCTTAAAATGGACCTCTTAAAATTACCCATATTACCAACTGACCCACATTGTTGAATCTTTGGTCAGAGTTCTGGACTAAGAACCATAGGGATTTTCTCTCTCTATTTGAGTTCTCCCCTTCTTCCGTCGAGTTGTCTCTTTGGTTTCCATCTAACCTCCCAGTTGTTTCTTAAGCTCAGCACTTCCTATCTTCACAAACAGCTGTGGTAGCTCACCCAGTTGGCCTCTGTCGCACCATCTAATATGGTCAGGGTTCAGTCCCCAGGGTTCAGTCCCTGTGTTTGGTAAGCCACCATGCTGCAGACAGACAAATCACTGACTCAGTTGAGCTACCTGACTTGGATCAGGTCACGGTGGTCCTGACTATCAAAGGGCCTGCGATTGGGAGGCATGAGCAGATCCTTTCAGCAAATACTACCCCAGCTCCAGGGTGGTGGTAGTTCTTGAATCTCCTCCAGCTCCTGATCCCCCCGTGTAGCTGAGGAGACCTGAACCACACTCACTACCACTGGAACAGTACTCTGGGGATCCTGGATGAAGCCAAGGTTTCTTTCTTACCTTCCCCCTCCCTATGCCAGGAGGTGAGACTAATTCTCACCACATGCACGTACGTCATTAGCTGACTGCTCTATAAATTTCCGCACACTAGCTGCAGAGTGGCTGGAACATGTAATTGCAGAGTTTTAACACGATCTAAGTGAGGAGCTCAAGGATGAGCTGGTTCCACACGACTCCCCCTCCACTCTTACTTACTCTAAAGCTGGAAAACGGGCTTTGAGAACGCTGCAGGAGTCAGGGATCAGGATTCAGGGGTCAAGATTCAGGGGTCAGGAGTCAGGGGTCAGGAGTCAGGGGCAGCATCACTGGCTCATGGTCCTCGCACATTTGCGCCACCTCAGTGGAGCCCTCTGAAGAGGTACCGCAGTACACCTGCCTATCCCGACATGAATGGGAGGCCTGCATGAAGGTCGATGTCTCTATTATGGCAGCGTGAATCATATGTGCCCTGCGTGCCCCAAGTTAATGGGAAAATTCACAATTCACAAACTCTTATCAGTCAGACATTGCTCAACAAATTCAAACATATACTTGCTGTGAGTTGCAGTGCAAGGTACAGCAGCCATGGATATATTGTACCATCTTGCCATAAAAAGAACTTTGCATATCCTGTATATGACAGATAGTAAATTCTAAGTTAAGAATAAAAAAGCATTTCTATATTTACTCTTTACTTTGTGGTAGCACATGTCTCAGAGAGTCTGTGGTTGTTTTACCAGATGGTGTTTGAAGCCGTGGTAGGAGATATCCAGATTAAGGACATTGCTATTGATGATCTGACTGTTCTAAACGGCCCATGTCCACCTCAGGGTAGGAGTTACTGTTTCACATCCATCCACCACAAAATCACAAAAAAAAACTTGCGTAGACTTGGGTTTAGGTCTTGTGTGCACTTATGTAATGACGTGTACTATTTGGGTCACGTGGTGTCGGTGGCGGTAATGATTTGTAATATCACCTGTGCACTTGCTAGGTGAGAGGGTTTAGTGAGTGGGTGATGGGGGAAGCCTACTTTTGCTGACAGTTTAAATGCTGTAAGTTGCTAACGTGAATGTTGCCTATGAATTACTGCTTGCATCTGGATTTTATGCCGCTTGTGGATTGTGGAGATCTGTGGATGCTGATGTTTTAATGCTTGAATACTTGATTTGATACAAAATAAATCAACGCTAACTGAAGCTTGTATTTACGTTCAAATGCTCTAACGTGTCGGGCATTAGTTTCCCCTATTCAACCGCTCAACGACTTTGAAGTTTGTTGGACAGTCGTTAACACATTAGTTAGCAACCGCTATGACACATAATGGCTGTATACATATCATGTACAAACATTAGTGGAACCGTACAAAGCCATCCTGAATACTTACAGCGCTGGAAGGTTGAACAGTGCTCGGATTTTCCTTCAGTGCAGACCTAAATGTGTGTGTGCAGGGCTGTGTGACTTTGAGCTGGACCCCTGTGGCTGGGAGAACACCTCTCCCAGTGTCAACACTGTGGCGTGGAGCTGGATGTCTGGATCCAAGAATGGCATGTTCACACCTGTAGTGGACCACACCACCAATTCAGCCCTGGGTAAAGTCCCTGTCCCTTATATTACACACAATCCAATATGTCACAAACTTTTCACAGGACCAATCTGAGATATTACACCAATGTGGTGGTGATTAGACGTAGTGCATCATTCACACGGTTCAATAAACATAAAGAATCCATACAATGATTGTCAGTCCCTAACAAAATTTAATCGAAGGTTCATCAGTGTATTTTAACATAGCACAAAGCATATCACAATCACAATATGTACCATTGTCATCACAATGTACTATGTATGTCTATCTGTATTTCCTGGAGTGGCCAGTAGGCATTTTGCTGCCTGTAGTTGCTTTAATACTTCCTGGGATCATCAGTGAACCACTCATCTGCTTCCTAGGGCACTACATGTCATTTTACACGAAGGCCAGTTCAACAGAGCAGGTTGGACGTCTGGAGAGTGAATTCCTACAGCCAGCGGCCCACAGCTGCCTGCAGTTCTGGTACTTCATGCACATGTGGCCAGGTGCAGGTAAGAGAACCACCTTTCACACCTGAATTCACTCTGTCATAGAAAAGATTTGACTATGGCTGTGTTCGAAATAGATTGCTACATACTGGATACTGCATACTGGACTCAGTATATACTGGATACTGCATACTGGTCCTCATAGTAGTATGCAGTACAGTTTCCAGTATGCGACAAAAGCAAAGCATACTACGGGGTCACGTGAACGTAGCGTTGCATGATGGGATGCAGTACACCACGAAGATAGCTCTGTTCGCGTACTGGAATATTTTGCGGAAGTAGTAGGTCATCCGGGTATGTTTCGCGTACTGGAAATTTTCATTTTGGTCACATACTGCATACGACATACTGATTTGGGGCTCGATCAGTATGCCAGTAGTATGTAGTAGACTATTTCGAACACAGCCAATGCTTTGCAATGTACACTTTAGCGTGCTTGAGTGTAACCCTGCTTCAGAGCAGCTGTAATCTAATTTTAACAATGTTCATAGGCCCATCTCTTCTTCTGTAGTCTTGCTTATCCAGTGTCCACCGATGGCTGTAAATGTAAGATTATTAATCTCTGGCGATGTTCTTTGTCATTGCAGATAAGCTCACACTGACGGTGTATGTTAATGAGTCCGGCACACTGCTCTCTCTCTGGAATAAGACTGGGGATCAGGGCAACGTGTGGCATGAAGTCACTCTGGATTATGGGACATCGGACCAATACCAGGTCCCCCCCCCCCCCCCCCCCCCCCCCCCCACACACACACACACACACACACACACAGGAAGCACGTCCTATCAGCACAAACATGGCACCACGCTGATCTTGAGTTGGTTCTTAATTACCTGCTGTGGTTAATTATTCATAGATTATGTTTGAGGCCAGGCGACCACCCTTTGATGATGGGGTTATTGCCATAGATGACGTCAACATCAGGGAGAACGTAAGCTGCTCCACCCTGATCCCCACCTCCCCAGGCCCCACCACACCACCCACCTCCCCCCCTCCGACCTCCATGGACTGCAGTTTTGAAGAAGGTGAGCAACATTCACTGGACTCATAACCAGTTAGAATAACCAGACCAGGCCTGTGTGAAGTATAAACCAGTTAGAGTAACCATACCACACCAGGCCTGTGTGAAGTATAAACCAGTTAGAGTAACCATACCAGACCAGGCCTGTATGAAATATAAACCAGTTAGAGTAACCATACCAGACCAGGCCTGTGTGAAGTATAAACCAGTTAGAGTAACCATACCAGACCAGGCCTGTGTGAAGTATAAACCAGTTAGAGTAACCATACCAGACCAGGCCTGTGTGAAATATAAACCAGTTAGAGTAACCATACCAGACCAGGCATGTGTGAAGTATAAACCAGTTAGAGTAACCATACCAGACCAGGCCTGTTTGAAGTATAAACCAGTTAGAGTAAGAATTCCTGACCAGGCCTGTGTGAAGTATAAACCAGTTAGAGTAACCATACCAGACCAGGCCTGTGTGAAATATAAACCAGTTAGAGTAACCATACCAGACCAGGCCTGTGTGAAGTATAAACCAATTAGAGTAACCATACCAGACCAGGCCTGTGTGAAGTATAAACCAGTTAGAGTAACCATACCAGACCAGGCCTGTGAGAAGTATAAACTAGTTAGAGTAACCATACCAGACCAGGCCTGTGTGAAGTATAAACCAGTTAGAGTAACCATACCAGACCAGGCCTGTGTGAAATATAAACTTCACCTGTCATTGATCACATTGCTGTTGATGACTGAAGTAATAGCCAGGCAGACATGCTGTGTGCTTTTCCAAGGAAACTGTAGATGTTTCTTAGAGATGATCGTCTATTTCCCTTCATAGGGCTGTGTGACTGGGTCCAGGAAACTGGGGATGGGTTTGACTGGACTCATCAAAGGGGTCTGCAGGTGGACATGACCAACAAAGGCCCCATCTATGACCACACCATTGGAAATAACCATGGTAACTTAAAAACTAGTTAACCAGCTAATGCAGGACCTGTTTTCATTACATGTTGTAAATCCTAAATCATCTGTTTACAATGTTGCGTGTGATTTCTAGGGTTCTACATGCTTGTGGACATGTCTGGAGGTAAAGATGGTGAGACCGCAGTCATTTCCACCGCGGTGACGACCCAAGCTGCCAGTATCTGTGTTGGATTCTGGTATTACATGTCAGGAGCTTCAGTGGCAAACTTGGACCTCCTGGTGGTACAGAAGCATGTAAGGAGTTTCTGCTTTGACCTCTTCTCAAATAATCTGTAGTTAATTCATGTTACTTAATTGATGTATTTAGAACCAAAATGAATAATGTGGCTTTGTTTACAGTTTTATTTTATTATTTTAAGCACTTTGAGTTACATGTATGTATGAAAGGTGCTATACAAATAAAGATTATTATTATTTATTATTATTATTATTATTATTATTATTCTAAAGCTTTGTGTGTAAACTTGAGACTTATTATTTAGTTAATTTATTTAGTAATTGTTCTAAAATCTTCATGAATATAACTAAACTTGTAAATATGTAGCTACATGACTGAGACTAGAGATGTTGGTCTGGTGGCTGTTTTCAGCTGAAGCCGTTAATTGTTTCAAAGTGAAAGCTTCAAAACATCTGTGTCTCAGAAAACAACAGAAACTGTTGTGTGGACTAAGAGAGGGACAGACGCTGCTGAGTGGCTGAAGACGCAGATCACAATAAACATGACAGACACACAGAGAGTAAGAGAGTCCTTCTGATACACAGTAGCTGTGATTCATGGTGCACGCTTGTGCACTGATATACTGTAGCTGTGACTCATGGTGCACGCTTGTGTGAAGGCTGTAGCATGTGAAGAAAGATTCAGGGAATTACCAGGATATGAGCAAAGGCACCAAAATAAACATGTGAAATATCGAAGAGAGAATCAAGACAACAGAACAAAAGTGCAAATTCAAAAGAGAAATTTCTATTGACAAAACAGGTCAAAATATAGGAAACAATGCTCCCAGAAAACCTTTTGGTCTGCGTACTAATACAGTTGGGCAATACTTCACAATGAACGTGGGGAGGGGTCAGGTATTTATGTGGATGTGGAATGAGGTATAGGTGTTCTTAATAATCAGGGGAGGCAAATCGACTTAGCCTGTGCTGTGCATTATGGGAGTTGTAGTGTTCAGAGATGCACCACATGACACACTGATACACAGGCAGAACACACCTGCACATCTGATCACACGTGAACACACCTGCACATCTGAACACACATGAACACACCTGCACATCTGAACACATGTGGACACATCTGAACATACCTGAACACTACATCTTTTACAGGTAAAACTCTGTGGTAGCAGAAATGCCAGAAGCAGTGGGTTCATAGCCATTGACGATATAACAGTGACCTCAGGTGCCTGTATAGATCACAGTAAGTCATTCAAACACCTCAAATGTGTTTCTTATGAATGTTTACTGAGGAATTACAGCAGCTGACTTTAGACCCTGCTCCTGTAGCCCCTGACCCTATAGCTCCTGACCCTATGGCCTCTGACCCTATGGCCTCTGCTCCTGTAGCCCCTGACCCTATAGACTCTGCTCCTATAGCCCCTCCCCCAGCCATTGTCAGTAGGACTACATTACCAGATGTAACTCAAATCTGCAATATGAACGTAGCCTTAGTGTGTTATAATGTTACAGTATTAATAAATACCTCTAAGACAAACACTTACCCTCAGCATACGGCTGTACGACTGTGATATTGAGCAGTCTCTGTCCGTGTGCTTCTGTTTTCAGACCCGTGTGGCTTTGAAGACATCTCTCTGTGTGGCTTTGAGCACAAAGCCACTGACGTGAAACACTGGCTCCACGTGGACGGCAGCACCGGCCATATTGATCACACCTACAGAACACAACTGGGTGAGCGAAGCAGGGTGACTAGCCGCTGGGTGACTAGCCGCTGGGTGACTAGCCGCTGCTCGACCAGCCGCTGGGTTACCATTCGCTGGGTGACCATTCGCTGGGTGACCAGCTGCTGGTGATTAGCCGCTAGCTATCCCTGAGGTTCACAGAAAGCACAAAATGTGATTAATCTCTTCTAGTGCTTTTCACACTATTTCACATAGTCATATTTTATGCCCTGAAAGGTCATTCTATGGCTGTTTTGGGAAAGAAGCTTCAGAATCCAGAGACCACAGAGTTGCTAACACCAGAGTATGACCCAACTACTGAATCCTGTCTGCAGTTCTGGTAAAATCAAAACACACTTTAGACCTTATTTTTCCAGCCCATAAAATGTCTAGACGGTTTGCAATAGAATTATCACAACACAGATATAATGTTTGTGCTGTAGTTTATAAAAGAACAATGCCAATCTATTTGGGCTTGTTGTGTCTTTTGTGAAGGTATTGGCTTTCTACTGGCTCAGGAGACTCTCTCTCAGTACATGTTTATCTGAATGGAGAGTTTGGTCCTGGCCTGTGGTCTCTCTCTAGTGCGCCCTCTACAGGTTGGGGCATAGCAGAGGTCACTGTGTCTTCTCCATCGAAATACAGGGTGAGTCCCCTAATGCCATGAACAAAGTTTTTGCTCCCTTTCCCTCATGAAAACACACATATATGCTTTTCTCCAAGCAGTCTTTTTTTCAGAAATGTTAAATATTTTCTTTTGTATTTACACATAGTTGGCTTTCAGGGCAGAGCTAAGCCCCGCCCAGGAGTCATTCATCCTTCTGGATGATGTTTCATTAAGGGGTGGAGCCTGCACTCCAAGAGGAAGTTGTGACTTTGAATCATGTCCCTGTACATGGGTGAATGCTGCTAACCAAGACTCAGGTGGTCACGACTGGGTTCATTCAGATGGACACTCTCTCGGTCCTCTGGTTGACCGGACGACACACACACCAGATGGTGAAGACAAAAACCCACAACATTACTGATCGCTTTACAAACTAACCATCTGAACATTGATAAAGTGTAAAATACAAACCCAAACTCTAAGAACAATAAATCCTAGTATGTAATCATACCTTAAACTGTGCTAAGCTAAGCTTAAACTGTGATGACCAATTTTAGTCAATGAGAAATGAGAGAGTTTCAAGCCAAATCCATGTGCTTTGCAATTAATAAAAACTGAACATCCATAACAGTTATTTGATTTGTCATCCAGGAAGGTTCATGCTGAGCTCAGAGCCCACCAGCAGATCTGTACTCGTCTCTGAGTGGATCCAACACACCTCTATCTCCTGTCTCTCCTTCTGGTATCACATGAATGACAGGTCAGAGTGGATCACAATTTTACTGCCAGGCTGGGTTACATAAAGAGCCAAACTGGAGACATGGATGTGGCAGCCTGAACAATGTCATGTTGGGTGACCCATGTTTGCAGCTACTCGGGGACCTTGCGAGTGTTTCTGAATTCAGGGAACGCAGATCAAGAGCTGATATTTGAAACAAATGCCTCTGGACATGGCTGGACAAACTTCTCTACCACAGTTTCTGAGACTAAACCCTTTCAGGTGAGAGAAATCTTGTTTTCAAATTTCGCCTTTCACTTACTACTGGTGTCCTGATATGCTATGTGAGGTTTATTTTGTAATTATAACTAGCTGCCTGTACACTATACCTTATACTTCACATTAAGGAATATACAGGTAGTGACATCGCTGTCTTAAATAATTTAAATACTTCAAATTTGCTTTTTCCAGATTCTTCTAGAGGCAGAGTCTGGAAATGGAGGATTCATTGCTGTGGATGATATAACAGTTTTGAATGGGCCGTGTAAAGGCAGGACACATTTCTCCTGAATTCTCATGATTTGTTGCAAAGAGTTTGTTTGTGGTTAAGGTGGTCACCATCACAATCAGCATAATTCTCTCTCTGTTGTCAGAGGAGACTGTGGTGAGCACGTTTATTGGGTGCCAGTTTGAAATAGACAGCTGTGACTGGGAAGACGTGAGTGTGGGCCAGTTTGCATGGCAGCGGGGCCGTAATGGGACAGTCACAGCCAACACAGGACCCTCAGTGGACCACACAACTGGGACAGAGCTGGGTAAGGCACACACATGCTCACTAATACGCACACACAGGACCCTCAGTGGACCACACAACTGGGACAGAGCTGGGTAAGACACACACATGCTCACTAACACACACACACAGGACCCTCAGTGGACCACACAACTGGAACAGAGCTGGGTAAGACATACACATGCTCACTAACACACACACACACACACACACACACACAGGACCCTCAGTGGACCACACTACTGGGACAGAGCTGGGTAAGACACACACACACATGCTCACTAATACACACACACACAGGACCCTCAGTGGACCACACAACTGGGACAGAGCTGGGTAACACTCACACACATGCTCACAAACACACACACACACAGGACCCTCAGTGGACCACACTACCGGGACAGAGCTGGGTAACACACACACACACACACACACACTCATACACTCATACACTCCCTCTCACACACCCACACACACATGCTTATGCACTCACTCAGGCACTCACACACATACACATGCTGATACACTCACTCACACGCACGCACACACACACACACACACACACACACACACACACACACACACACACACACACACACACACACACACACACACACACACACTCATATACTCACTCGCACAGACACACATGCTCACTAACAGAAATACAAACATACACACACACTAACATGCACTGTTCTTCTGTTCTGAAGGCACATATAGATATAGCCTACTGGAAGTACATATGTATCTATACATGTTACTGTAACGCTGCCTACTGAAAGCATCTGCAGTGCTGTTAGTGTTGTTACTCTCTTCCTCTGGTGCTGATAGGCTGGTACATGGCAGTGGAGGCCAGTCTCGGAGATCAGAACAGCTACGCTGCCCTGCAGAGCGTCTCTATGGAGCAAGCCAGCGCGGAGTGTGTGCTGGAGTTCTACCACCACATGTACGGACAGGGTAAGATGATCACCACCGGCTCAGACAAACCTCTACAGAGGCAGCGATGCTGTCTGCAACTGCTTAATGAATAAAGTTATTTTTTACTATTTTGTGGTCTTGGATTAAGTGTTATGTGGATTGTGAACCAGCCTCCCAATGACCAATACATCTGCTCTCTTAATTACTGCTTTCACATCAAGGTTTAAATTATACATTTGTACGTTAGCATTTTACAGGCAAATATTTTGAGGTATATAAAGTCTGTCTGTGTCCTTTGAGTCTGTGTGTTGTATGTTGTCATATATGTAGTTTCAGCAAAGCTGTTGACTTTGAACAGCACCTTTGAACCTTGATCTTCAAGTGTTTGTTTAAATGCACCTCAGTTTGTCAGAGAGCTCTGCTGTTCTGTTCATAGGCATTGGGGAGATGAAGGTTTTCCTCCAGGAGGGCCCAAGAAGAACCCTTTTGTGGTGGGCCTCTGGTGACCATGGCGACAGGTGGATTCAGGCAGAGGCCGGAGTGGGTCGCACTCACCAGACCTTCACTGTCCTCTTTGAAGCCACGAGAACATTCAGCGAGCTCGGGGACATCGCTATCGACGACATCGCCTTCCGAAACTGTTCTCTTCCAGGTACAAGAGAGATACAAAAGAGATGTGGAGTAGACTTAGAAGGGAATCAAACGCCCATGGCTTCATAGTTTTCTGACGTGGTCACATGTAGCTCTTCAGGTTTCTTAATGGAGGGGTGATGGAGGTCTGTCCATCTGGTCATCCATCACATTTCCTTTGGTCGCTCAGAGCCTCAGGAGTCGTGCGGAGAAGCTGAGTTCACGTGCTCCAACCACGTTTGTGTGGAGCTGAGCAGAGTGTGTGATTTCAGTGATGACTGCGGAGATGGAAGTGATGAAGATCAGTGTGGTAAGACACCCAATTTCAGTCATACCGTCCTTCCACTGTTCCACTGTCCACTGTTGGTGACCAATCAGGTACTGCGTGACCCCCAGAGAGTGGTGCGTGTGCTTAGCTGTGAGGTGTTGTGTGTGCCTGGTCAGATGTGTTAGGTTATAAGCAGCGCTGCAGTTTTGAGCAGGGCATGTGTGCGTGGGAGTCCAACACAGGCTGGACCCTGCAGAGAGGAGAGTGGGCGTGGCCAGCACAAGGCCCACCCAGAGACCACACCCGCAACACAGCCGCTGGTATGTAAAGCAATATGTGATGGTGTTTATTAATGTTTACAGACGTGGTTCTAAAGACCTGAATTGATGGAATTATTTAAGCTCTTGTGTTTAAATGTTTATGTAACCATAGCTAGATGTGAAAGGCCAGAGGTGCAAATTCATTATTGTGTTGTGTATATAAAAAAACTTATAGTTTTTGCTGTTTACCTACACAGGGAGCGGATGGTCCCTTTTTAATGAGGTAAATGTGATGTGTTTCAGGTGGGTTCATTAGTGCAACCAATCAACGTACTGGCAGCCAATCAGCAGAGGTCATCTCCAACACCCTCCTCCCAAGCTCTCAGTGCACTGTGAGTGTGTCAGTGCACAACCAGAGAAGACCTTAAACACCAAACACCAAACCTCAAGCACCTGTCATATTCTGCTTCCCTCTTATCTCATCGAGCTTCTCGCTTCTCCTGCAGGTGCGTTTCTATCACTATTCCCATGGTAACAACACCACGCTGACCACTCGGTTGCGGATGAGCCGCAGCGAGGTTGATGATGTCATAATATGGGGGCGGGGCATCACCCTTGGATTCCACTGGCAAAGGGCAGAGGTCACCTTCACCTCCCCAGTGAAGACCAAGGTGTGTCCGCAGTTTTAGTGAAGTTTCTGAAGTTAACGAAATTACCAAAGTTACTGAAGTACATTAAATCATGCCGGTGGTCCTAAACATGTGGTTGCATTTGTAGATTGTCTTCCAATTTGTGGGAAGTGACAAGAACCCAGAAGAATATGCAGCTGTCGATGATGTGTCCTTCTCAACAAACTGCGTACATGACCCTGATAACAGCCAGCTGCCAATCACACCAAGCACAGTCCCGCCCACAGCCCCACCCTCCACACCTTCAGCCACTCCCACACCCACTGCTGGGCCCTGCAGAGTGAGGCTCCCTTAATTATGTCTCTGTGGGTTCTGCCAGTTCACACTTGTTTTTTAGACTCAGCTCCCTGAACGTTTTACCTGCTGCAGTGTGATGCAGAAACAGTGTGATAATGTTGCTTGTTCTGATCAGGAGGGTGAGTTTCACTGCTGGAAGTCAGATGGGCTGAAGTGCATTACTGCTAGTGCTCAGTGTGACTACAGCATAGACTGCCCCCTGGGGGAAGATGAGGAGACCTGCGGTGAGCTTCATATCTGTAATCTGTAACTGTTGTTATTGTTGTTATCAACAATAGTGAGAGATGGATACATGAATGACTGTTAAACACTGTCTTCTGTTCTCCTGTGGGGACTGAATGACCCCAGGACCATGTACATTTGAGGACGGACTGTGTCAGTGGAGGGACATTAGTCAGGACAATAACAAGTGGCAGAGACAGAAAGCTGACAACAACACAGAACCTCCCACTGACCACACCACTGGAACAGGTAATAACACACACACGCGCACACACACACACACACACACACAACCCCCCCACTGACCATGCCACTGGAACAGGTAATAACACACACTCAGACACACACAACCCCCCACTGACCACACCACTGGGACAGGTAATAACACACACACACACACAAACATACACACACACACACACACACACACACACACACACACACACACACACATGCACACGCACACCTGAATGCCCCCCCCCACCCACACACACAGACTGTGTGTTCAAAATGGTGTGATCAGAATTGTTTATTAACATCATTCTTAGGTTACTACATACATGTGGATTTCAGTTCAGTTCCATCTGAAAATGAGACACTGTTGCAGAGTCCTGAACTGCCCAACAGCTCCCCCTACTGTCAGTTACTGTGAGTAACAAGCACACAACAGACTCTCTTACCACACATACGGTGTGGAAGGAACACAAGGATCTCTCTGTGCTCTGGATGGGTTACACATGGTGGCCATAGGCCTCTGAGACTCCCTCTGTAACTGTGCTCAGGTTTTATTTCCATCTGGGTGGAGGAGGTGGAGCAGGAATGGGTGGTGTTAGTGTACTACTGCAGGATGGAGAGGGGGTGAGGACTCGCCTCTGGACACGAACCCACAGCACAGGGGCTGAATGGAGCTCACAGCAGCTGGCCCTTGGTTACCAAGAGCAGAGATACAGGGTGTGTTTAATGTTTTATTATTGTTCAGTATGTTTCATATATTCAACCAGTCATAGAAGTGCACAGCTCAGTTAGTATATTTAATATATTTTTGTCATGTCATCGTGTCCTGTCTGTCTTGTCTTAGATTGTTTTCAGTAGTAATACCACCTCACTCAGAATGGCTATTGCACTAGATGACATCTCCTTCCTGAACTGTGAGACCTCATTCCAGCCACCAGGTGGGGCTCAAAGTCCAGATTTGTGATGTATTCAAGTACATTGCTTAGGTCAGTGGTTCCCAAAGTGGGGGGCGCGGCCTCTAGGTGGGGCACGGAGCTATTACAGGGGGGGCGCGGAGCTTGGAAGTAAGCACATGTGTCAATATGGGGGGGGTGTGTGTAGGGGGGGCGCAAAAATATTCTCATCTACTAAAGGGGGGCACGGCAGAAAAAGTTTGGGAACCACTGGCTTAGGTCTTTTATGGCGCATTTCCACTAGGGCCTACTTGGCGCGGTACGGTTCGATTCGCGACGGTTTGTGAGTGTTTCCATTAGTACCACTTCCCTGTGAGCCGGCCCCTTCGGGTACTTTTTTCGTACCGACTCGCTCGAGGTTCTAACCGTTCCAAAGCGGTACAGTTCTGTGACGTGGAGGAATAGCATGACACTGATTGGCCAGGGAGTGTCGTCACAGGTTGCGTCAGGAGAGCGACTCCTCCGCTATGCTATGGACTCCTCAGCCATTTTTAAAACCCAAGGAGCGAAGTGTGTTCCCTGGTCAAACGCTGAGGTACTTTAAATATCTATATTTCATAATAAAGTTTGATTTCATTTTCATTTGATTGTATGACTGATGCTTTTTATGCAGGGTGTGTTCAGCCTGTTTGAGTAATACCAAATTATTATCAATAATTAGAGCAACCACATACAATAATGAAGATAAAGATAAATAAGATACAATAATGCTATGTGTTAAGGGGCATCGACATCGGTGTTGTGGTCGCATACAAATTATGTCACGACACTACAACCCGCGCGCCAACAGCGACTCCACCCACATTGGGGTGGTTCACCATTGTAATGGAAACACAACGCGACCGTACCGTTCCGTTGCGAATCGACCCATATCGAACCGTACCGCGCCAAGCAGGCCCTAGTGGAAATGCGCCATTAGGGACTCCACTGTAAGGGTTGGGTCCAGCACCAGACCACCACTGGCCACCAGAGGGAGCCAACGGGCCAATTAAGCCAAACAAGCCAAACCTGCTCAGCTCCAGAATTAAAGTAATGGATATAAACAGTAGTAAATCGGTCTCAGAATTTAAATTAAAATGTAATTCGTAAAATGGCAATGTAATCCTAAACATGTATTTACATGTTCCACTCAAACAAGCAACTTTGAACTCAAAATTCTAATTCAAATGCAATTGTTAGGGTTCACACACGTAGTGTGGGAAATCTATTGTAATCAGATTTTTCTTCGTCTTCTTCTTATTATTATTATTATTATTATTATGGTGATGGCTGATGGTAGGGCTATAGCACACCATTTTGCGATTTGGTCCATATCTCCCCCACCGTAGGTCCTAGAAACAAAATTCCCTAATTCTAACCCTAACTTCTGATGGATTCCTTGGCTCAGCCAAACAATTCATGCAAATTCAAACATGGGCCGCTTCTGCAGAAAGAGGTTAAATGAGTTGTAATTTTAATTTTGATGCAGATTTACCACCATACAGAATTCTCTTTCTGTACCTTTTACCTTGAAAAGAAATTCTGAAGCCTAAAAGGACAAGTTTACCTCTCTATCTATCTATCTATCTATCTATCTATCTATCTATCTATCTATCTATCTATCTATCTATCTATCTATCTATCTATCTATCTATCTACTCTTTTCAGTTGAAGAGTTATTGTTTCAGGTCAGGCTCCCACCGCGTTTGACAGAGCGGGTCCTTCCCCTGACATTCTTTGTTCCTTTGCCCGCCCAAATCGTATGAAGGTTATTCCCTCTCTGCCTTTCATTTTCTTGAATTTATCTGTTTCCAAGAAGTTCTCTGTTACCTTCTCCACAGCGTTTCCTCTAGCCTCTTCAGTACAGCAGTAAAGTGATGGTTTATTATTGTGGATATTTGGATTCTAATCCTGTTGTGCACGGAGAATCCCTTATTACCTACTTGCACTGGGGTCCTACCTTCCAAACCCCATGGTGTATCATCAAGTCGGCCTCTGAATCTCCCTTGCTGGCTTCATTTCCCACCTCCAACAAGCCCCCAATTACTTCCATACCATAGAGAAGAGCCCAGATAATGCTTCACCTTCATAAAGGAAGCTTGTTTCGTGCTTCATGTCTTCATTTCAACATTGGTTTAATCAGTTGCCTGTTTATTTAAAATGCTGTTGTATTGGATGGAAAGAGAGAGGGGAAATGGTGGTTTCATTAATTGGGGTGTGTTACAGTAAGATGTGCTGCCTTTGAGCCGAGGTGAGTGGTGTAAGATGACAGGGCTGCTCTTCTGTTGTAGCTCTCTCGACTGGTGACTGCTCTTTTGAGGAGGACCTGTGTGGGTGGAGTCAGGGTGGCACTGGGGACACGGATTGGCTGAGGAACACTGGGCCCACCAGTACTATTAACACCGGTCCTGCAGGAGATCACACCAGTGGTTCAGGTAGGTCAGCACTCATGCCAACTGCCTCACAGATGTTCTGATCCATCAGTTACATGTCCTTTGTTGTCTCAATACTGTGCTGCTTTGCAGGCTATTATCTGTATGTTGAAAGCTCAAGTCCTAATAAGAAAGGGGATGTAGCTCAACTGAAGTCCCCTCCCCTGCCCCCTGCTGGAGAAGATGGGTACTGCTTTCAATTCTGGTACCACATGTTTGGGGCAACAGTGGGAACACTAAAACTGCTTCGACAGAATATTGGCTCTAGGGATTCAGAATTGGTAAGAACGCAACCATTGTTGTCACTTTTGTTTTCAAGCCAATCACTAGTGTGTAGAAATGATCTTTCCTTTTAAGGTGTGGCAGAGGGCAGGCTTTCAGGGTAATGAGTGGCAGATGGTCCAGGTCCATGTGACCCTACAAGAAGTCCAACAGATACTGATAGAGGCGTCAGTAGGTGGAGAGGCCGGGGATATTGCAATAGATGATTTATCGTTTACTGAAGGAGCTTGTATCCTCCCAGGTAAGAGTCTTGGTCTAGAAGTAACATCACCAGTCTAGATCTCCCATACTCAAATAGCGGCCCGCGGGCCAGAAATAGATGGCTGTTTTGAAAAGTGTTTTTTTTTAATGATTTTTTTTTTTTCAATCGCGCTATCCGCTCTTATTTTGAAATTGCGCACCGCGATCTCAAGATGATGCTGGGGATTGCCTCTATGGCAACAACAAACGGATAGCAGACACCCAAATGCATTCGCCACCCCCCTGGTCAACAATATACATTTCTATTTGAGTACCCCTGGTCTAGATGCTGTGTTCAGATTCAGGCCTGCCAACCAGATATGTGACAGATATGGAGGAGCTGGTGTATGTCAAAGGCACTATTATTATACACAGCTTGGGTCTCAAGTTGTTACATATTCATATGTGGGACAAATAAGAGTCCATCTGAGAGATTAGTGCAGAGTGATTATAGAAATGTCAGTGAGGGTTAAATATGTTTTGTTTGTACTCTATGCGTATGCATATAATACATACAACTGCTTATACATGGAAATATCTGTTGCCTAAACCACAATGTTTTCATTTTAGAGGAATTCTGTGACTTTGAGGGGGCCATGTGTGGCTGGACACAGGAGAATGATGAAGAGTTTGGCTGGATTTGGGTGTCAGGAAATGACGCCATCATAAGCTCCAAGCCGAGTGTTGACCACACGACCAACACAGGCAGTGGACATTACATCTACATGAGCTCAGGCTCCGCCCACATGCCAGGCCAGAGTGCCAGGATAATCTCTCCTCTCTTCACCACAGGTAGCGTAGGGGTCACAGCACTGCCTGCTCCTCTGTACTTGTAGTTTATTCAGTCTGATTCAGTCAGGATGACCTTCTGCCTCTTGGACCTCATGGTCTGATATAATCCGTGTTCATTACTGTACAATCAGGTTCCACTTAGGGAAGGTCATAGGTTAAGCAATTGGACTGTTGCTTTGGTAACTGTTCCTCCTTTGAACTTGGCAGGAAGTGACCAGTGTGTTCATCTGTGGTATTACATGAGTGGGCTGGGCACCGGGACCATGAATGTGTATCAGCAGACGTCAGATGGAGCTCTGTATCTGCTGCTGAGCCAGTCTGGAGAGCAGGGCCAGTGGTGGAGGTCTGCCCAGGCCCCACTGGCCCAGACTGGGAGAGACTACAGAGTGAGTCTCTTCCTCAGCTCCAGTGTCCTCAGTCCTGTTCCACTCACACGTTATTACATCAGCATATGATTATTACATCCACATATATTAAATATTTTATCATTATAGCTAGCATATTAGCTTCTAATAATCCCATATTTCATTAGCAGGTGATAATTACATGCACAGATTAGCAGGGTGGAGCCAGATTCATGCCCTGCTGCGTGGTCACTGCATGTCTTTACAGATTGTGGTGGAGGGGATAGTGGGCCAGGGAGACCAGGGCTCCATCGCCGTGGATGACGTGCTGGTGTCCCCTGTCTCGTGCACTGGTCCCAGTCACTGTGACTTCGAGGTGGACATGTGCAGCTGGAGTAACCTGATTGAAGAGGATGACACAGACTGGCTCCGAAACAAAGGAAATTCCAGTGCTCCCAGTACAGGTCCCAGTACAGACCACACCACCTCCTCCAGTGGTAAGATTTTTCCTTACCTGTGAATACGGCTGTAGCTTCTATCGTGGTGCCATAATGATGTGTGGCCGGTGTGTCTGTAGGTCACTACGTGTATGTGGACAGCTCAGTGGGGCGGTGGGGAGACAGAGCCTTGCTGCTCAGTACAATACTCCCCTCAGGCAGCAGGGGGCAGTGTTTCACATTCTGGTACCAAATGTTTGGCCACCGGGTAGGGACACTCAGATTATACATCAATAACAGGTAAAATTAATAAATGAATGAGTGAATAAATATATAAATGTCATTTTATGCAAAACAGAACTTAAAACATACTATTCAGAGATCCTCTCTCTCTCTCTCTCTCTCTCTCTCTCTCTCTCTCACTCAGGACCATATATAGCACTGGGGAAAAGCTTGGGCTTCTGATGTGGACAGAATCAGGAAATCAGGGGGATGTGTGGTGGAGGGGCCAAGTTCACACTGATCAGAAAGAGCAATTCTGGGTACCCACCTTACTGATATTATTGATATTAGTAATATAATCACACCCATAACACACATAACATTTAGCATGTGACTTTACTTTATATTACAGTTTGTGTTTGAGTATCAGAAGGGTGCGGAGTCTAGTGGAGATGTAGCCATTGATGACGTTCTCATTACCCAGGGGGCATGTGACCCACAACCCCCCACTACAGGAGACCAGAATGATGGTACAGAATATTCTCACACCAGCCATAAAGATGTAATGAACTCCAGATACATCTATGCAGTTGTTTCCTTTTGCTGATCGGTGTTAATAAGCTGTGTCTGCTCACTTGTTCACTGTGTAAGCTGTAGCAGTAGGAGTGGGAGTTTCAGTGCTGGTGCTGGTGATGGCTGTAGTTGGCACTGTCCTCTATGTGAAACGGAGGAGACACTCAAACAGGTTAGTGGCAGTGATGATAAATGATGACTGTCTTCATATTGTTGATGAGAATGGTCTTGATGACAAAGCTTTTTATGATTAACAGGGGGTCTCTTGTTGAAAACGACATGCTGGATGGAAACTTCAATCTTGGATTTGATGAATGTGATTTACAGGTAAGCCTTTTTTATTACCTATGATAATTTTCCTGTCCAAAGGCACGTCAGCACTCTGCTTTGTTTCAATGACATTTTTTTAAAGTGCTGAAGTGGAAATGTGCAGCATGTGACTAGCAAGTCTGTTTTTTTACAGGACTCAGAATCCTGAAAGAAGTAGAAACACCTCGACAAATGCTTCAGCAGAAGAACCAGCTCAGCCCACATCTCCAGGGTCCTGCACCATAACGCTAGTTTCCAAACAACCACCCCTATCAGATTCCTTGCTCATAAACATGAGAAGTGAACAAAACCTTATACATCCCATGTTAAATTTGTCTGGTGCATCCTCTGTCAAGTGAGGACTACACTATATTACACATATGAGAACACAAATATGCTTATACATAGTACATAATAGTGCTTAACTTTGGTATCAATATGTAAAAATCTAACTGTAAATTACATAAAAAAAAACAGATTAAACATTAACCTTAGAAACATTCATGATGTTTGTTTAGGAAGGGATGGTAACTATATTTGTAATGATAGCATAATATTATGTATGTTTTTTTTTAATTTACTTACTGAACTACACATTTTAATTTCCTTACTGCAACTATTCCATAAAGTTAACCCCCTAACCGATACACATCTATTTTTTATATTAGTCCTTGCTCTTATTTTTTTTAATCTACTTGTTTCCCTAAGTTCATATGTGTTGTCTCTAATTTCAAATAACTTCTGTATACTGTTAGGAAGAGAATTTTTCTCTGCCTTATACATTATCTGTGCAATATGTAAATCAACTATATCATTACATTTTAGAGCATGTTTTTTAAGAAACAGTTTATTGGTTGATTCATAATATCCTGCTTGGTTGATAATTCGTATTGCTTTTTTCTGCAGCATGAAAATTGGATGTGTGTTCGTTTTATATGCATTTCCCCATATCTCCACACAATAGGTCATGTGTGGAACTATTATGTGACGCTCGAGATATGAAGCACGACGAACGTCAACTGTGCAACACTGAACGTTTAATGAAAACAAACAAACACGTGAAGCTCCGTGCGGAGTGCAAACAGACAACACACCTCTCACACAGGCACGAAACTTTAGACAAAGACGAGCACAAGACACTGCGCGAACGCACATTAAATAGGTGAATAACACAAACCCTCGTGATCTCGAGACAAGGCACAGGTGCGACTACGAACACGCTCACGAACAACCCACACCCACGGAAGTACATACATGGGCATAACGACACGCAGACGACATAGTGGCACGCCCACAGGGAAGGGTCCGGAGCTGTGACCGTGACAGAACCCTCCACCAGGGGCTCGCTACTCCCGGAGCTTCCCGCGTAGCTGGAAAAGCCCCGAACCAATACCAACGGGCAGGTCCGGAGCCGCCGGGTTCACGAGCCTCCGAGAGCCGTCTCCCCCGATGGTGGGAACCGCCGCGAACAGCTCTAGAACACCCTCCCTGGGAAGACAGGGGAGAATACGTTAAACAATGGCACAGTCACAAACATGCACACAGGGACGCTGAACACAAAGGGCACAAATGGGAACAGTGGATTAGGGAGAAACACTGGGACTGACAAAAACACCGGTACATAAACATTCATCATCGGAGCCAAGCTCCCCGCCTTAGGCAAAGCCTGCAGCGGAGAGAAAGCTCCGGGGACTGGAGGCGCTGCAGAAGGCGGGTCTCCCCCCGCCTGTGCTGCGTGCTCACCGCCAGGTGACGCACGACCGGCGGACGCGCCAGGAGCAGCGCGACTTGGAGACCGCTTGGGGGCAGCGCGACTGGTGGCCGCGCGAGGCGCAGCGCGACTGGCGGCCGCGCGAGGCGCAGCGCGACTGGCGGCCGCGCGAGGCGCAGCGCGACTGGCGGCCGCGCGAGGCGCAGCGCGACCTGTTTCCCGCCTGGAGGCGGTGCGACCAGCGTGTCTCGCGGCAACTGTCCTCCCTGGTCCGCGGCTACCTCCTCCGGGAGTTCCGTAGGGGCTTGCCGCCCTATAAGCCTGCTGGCGCTCCTCCACCCTCTCTGGGAACCTCCCGTAGGAAGCCCTTCCTCTGCCAGGCCAGCCTCCCCTGGTTCCGGTATCGGGGGTGGTGTCCATCGCCGGCTCCTCCTCCTCGGCCACGCTCCAGTCCATGGACCGTGTGGGGGTCTCACAGCGAGCGTGCTCCATGGGCTCCTCACCGCAGGAGTCTCCACTGTCTGACGTGGGCGGACTGTCCGGTCCGCTCCTACCCCCTTTGCATACGGTCGAGAGGGAACTCACCGACCGAAGACTCTCCCCCTCGCTCTCCTCGCTCTGCCCGTCGGTTCCCGACAGGGCTGGGTGCAGCGACGAAGGGGGACTGAAGTCTTCCCTCTCCTCGCCATAGTCAGACGGTGGAGGACTGACGTCTCCCTCGCCGTAGTAGACCGTGCTCTTTGAGCACACTGACGGGGAATACTCCTCCACCTCGTAGTCCGTCCCCTCCGCCCCGCCTTCAAACGGTGGGAGACTGCCCCCCTTCCCCCCGTAATACACAGTGCTCCTTGAGCAAACTGAGGGGGGATACTCCTCCTCCTCCGAGCCGTCCTCCTCGGACTCGTCCTCGGGAGGATTGGCACGTACCATCCCCGCATAGACGACCAGCGGGTCCTCCGTGCCTTCTCTGGTTTCGGCCAGGGGGTTGGTCTCGCGCGTCATCGCGCGGAGTCCCTCTCTCCACGCCGCCTGGAAAAACACCTCCTCTCTCCTCTCCTCGGCGCTCTCAGGAACTCGCTCGGGAGAGGGCGCGCGCCGGGGCATGTTTCTCTCCACCTCCGAAACACAACCGCCCACAGCCCTGGGTGGTGGCTCTAGGGACGCGGTGGGGTGTTGGTCCTCCCATATACGCACCGCGGACTGACGGAGGTGTTCGGCCATCTCCGCGTCTTCCGCACTCCGAGCGGCGCAGAGTATGTAAGCGCAGATGGGGCTCTGCATCATCTCCTGCTCGGAGATGGGGGCTTCGGGACGTCGGACTGGAGAAGAGCCATGGTGACGTCGGCTCTTTCTCCTACCTTTAGGCGCCCTGGTGGCATATCCAGGCATACCTTCTTTTATTAGGCTCGTCTTTCTGTGACGCTCGAGATATGAAGCACGACGAACGTCAACTGTGCAACACTGAACGTTTAATGAAAACAAACAAACACGTGAAGCTCCGTGCGGAGTGCAAACAGACAACACACCTCTCACACAGGCACGAAACTTTAGACAAAGACGAGCACAAGACACTGCGCGAACGCACATTAAATAGGTGAATAACACAAACCCTCGTGATCTCGAGACAAGGCACAGGTGCGACTACGAACACGCTCACGAACAACCCACACCCACGGAAGTACATACATGGGCATAACGACACGCAGACGACATAGTGGCACGCCCACAGGGAAGGGTCCGGAGCTGTGACCGTGACAGAACCCTCCACCAGGGGCTCGCTACTCCCGGAGCTTCCCGCGTAGCTGGAAAAGCCCCGAACCAATACCAACGGGCAGGTCCGGAGCCGCCGGGTTCACGAGCCTCCGAGAGCCGTCTCCCCCGATGGTGGGAACCGCCGCGAACAGCTCTAGAACACCCTCCCTGGGAAGACAGGGGAGAATACGTTAAACAATGGCACAGTCACAAACATGCACACAGGGACGCTGAACACAAAGGGCACAAATGGGAACAGTGGATTAGGGAGAAACACTGGGACTGACAAAAACACCGGTACATAAACATTCATCATCGGAGCCAAGCTCCCCGCCTTAGGCAAAGCCTGCAGCGGAGAGAAAGCTCCGGGGACTGGAGGCGCTGCAGAAGGCGGGTCTCCCCCCGCCTGTGCTGCGTGCTCACCGCCAGGTGACGCACGACCGGCGGACGCGCCAGGAGCAGCGCGACTTGGAGACCGCTTGGGGGCAGCGCGACTGGTGGCCGCGCGAGGCGCAGCGCGACTGGCGGCCGCGCGAGGCGCAGCGCGACTGGCGGCCGCGCGAGGCGCAGCGCGACTGGCGGCCGCGCGAGGCGCAGCGCGACCTGTTTCCCGCCTGGAGGCGGTGCGACCAGCGTGTCTCGCGGCAACTGTCCTCCCTGGTCCGCGGCTACCTCCTCCGGGAGTTCCGTAGGGGCTTGCCGCCCTATAAGCCTGCTGGCGCTCCTCCACCCTCTCTGGGAACCTCCCGTAGGAAGCCCTTCCTCTGCCAGGCCAGCCTCCCCTGGTTCCGGTATCGGGGGTGGTGTCCATCGCCGGCTCCTCCTCCTCGGCCACGCTCCAGTCCATGGACCGTGTGGGGGTCTCACAGCGAGCGTGCTCCATGGGCTCCTCACCGCAGGAGTCTCCACTGTCTGACGTGGGCGGACTGTCCGGTCCGCTCCTACCCCCTTTGCATACGGTCGAGAGGGAACTCACCGACCGAAGACTCTCCCCCTCGCTCTCCTCGCTCTGCCCGTCGGTTCCCGACAGGGCTGGGTGCAGCGACGAAGGGGGACTGAAGTCTTCCCTCTCCTCGCCATAGTCAGACGGTGGAGGACTGACGTCTCCCTCGCCGTAGTAGACCGTGCTCTTTGAGCACACTGACGGGGAATACTCCTCCACCTCGTAGTCCGTCCCCTCCGCCCCGCCTTCAAACGGTGGGAGACTGCCCCCCTTCCCCCCGTAATACACAGTGCTCCTTGAGCAAACTGAGGGGGGATACTCCTCCTCCTCCGAGCCGTCCTCCTCGGACTCGTCCTCGGGGGGATTGGCACGTACCATCCCCGCATAGACGACCAGCGGGTCCTCCGTGCCTTCTCTGGTTTCGGCCAGGGGGTTGGTCTCGCGCGTCATCGCGCGGAGTCCCTCTCTCCACGCCGCCTGGAAAAACACCTCCTCTCTCCTCTCCTCGGCGCTCTCAGGAACTCGCTCGGGAGAGGGCGCGCGCCGGGGCATGTTTCTCTCCACCTCCGAAACACAACCGCCCACAGCCCTGGGTGGTGGCTCTAGGGACGCGGTGGGGTGTTGGTCCTCCCATATACGCACCGCGGACTGACGGAGGTGTTCGGCCATCTCCGCGTCTTCCGCACTCCGAGCGGCGCAGAGTATGTAAGCGCAGATGGGGCTCTGCATCATCTCCTGCTCGGAGATGGGGGCTTCGGGACGTCGGACTGGAGAAGAGCCATGGTGACGTCGGCTCTTTCTCCTACCTTTAGGCGCCCTGGTGGCATATCCAGGCATACCTTCTTTTATTAGGCTCGTCTTTCTGTGACGCTCGAGATATGAAGCACGACGAACGTCAACTGTGCAACACTGAACGTTTAATGAAAACAAACAAACACGTGAAGCTCCGTGCGGAGTGCAAACAGACAACACACCTCTCACACAGGCACGAAACTTTAGACAAAGACGAGCACAAGACACTGCGCGAACGCACATTAAATAGGTGAATAACACAAACCCTCGTGATCTCGAGACAAGGCACAGGTGCGACTACGAACACGCTCACGAACAACCCACACCCACGGAAGTACATACATGGGCATAACGACACGCAGACGACATAGTGGCACGCCCACAGGGAAGGGTCCGGAGCTGTGACCGTGACATATTAAAGAACAGTACAGTATATATAGTGAATTTTGATTTAAAATATGTTTGGCTTTATACAGTATTGCAATAGTTCTGGCCATTTTAGTTTTTACATTATTTATGTGTGGTTTCCAACATAACTTATTATCTATTATCACCCCCAAAAATTTATTTTCGTACACTCTTTCAATTTCAACATCATCTATACTAAGTTTTACCTCAGTTCTAATTTCTCGGTTACCAAATATCATAAACTTTGTTTTAGTTAGATTCAATGATAACTTATTAATATCAAACCATCTCTTCATAGTACTTAATTCTCTTCCTACTGTATTCAGAAGCCATTCCAGTTTTTCCCCAGAACAATATAAATGTGTATCATCAGCAAATAATACAGTTTTTAATAGATTTGAGACTTTACAAATGTCATTTACATATAATATGAACAGTTTAGGCCCCAACACTGAACCTTGAGGAATACCACAAGTAACATTCAATAAGTCAGATTTACTATTCCCTATTTGCACATATTGATATCTATTGCTTAAATAACTTTTGAGCCATGAGTATGCTACCCCTCTGATTCCATATCTTTCCAGTTTTTTTAACAATATATCATGATCAATTGTGTCAAATGCTTTTTTTAGGTCTATAAAAACTCCAACTGTATATTCCTTATTGTCTATTGCTGTAGCTATGTCTTCTACTTGTTGCATTACTGCCATTGAAGTGGACCTATTTTCTCTAAAACCATATTGGTGATCACTCAATAGGTTGTGCTTTTCTAGAAATCCATCGAGTCTATGAACAAATAATTTTTCTAAAATTTTTGAAAACTGAGGTAGAAGAGAAACTGGTCTATAATTAGAAAATTGATGTCTGTCACCACTTTTATAGATAGGAATCATTTTGGCTATTTTCATTTTATTAGGAAAAATGCCTGTCTGAAGTGACTGATTACAAATATGTGTAAAAGGTTTCACTATGCATTTTATAATGTTTTTCACCAATGTCATATCCATATCGTTATAATCAGCAGACTTTTTATTTTTACATTTATTAATGATTTCAAGTATTTCATTTTCTTCTGTTCCCCTGATAAAAATGGAGTGAGGGTTTTTAGTAATTATGTCATATGCTATTCCATCCTTTATTTTAGGTTCCACAATCTCCCTTGCTAAATTATATCCTACATTAGCAAAATAATCATTAAATTCATTTGAAATTTGTTTTGCTTTATTTACAATTGTTTGGTTGTCTTTCACAAAATACTTAGGGTTACTTGTTTTTCCATCATTTTTTCTAATTATGCAATTTAGTACTTTCCAAATTCCTTGCATATTACTCCTACACTGCTCTAGTACTTTCTGATAGTAATCCTTCTTGCTAACTCTAATAATACTTACTAATTTATTTTTGTACCTCTTATATTTATATTCAGCTTCTTTTGTTCTTTGCTTTAAGAATCTTTTATATAATAAATTTTTTTTTTACATGCATTTGCAATCCCCTTTGTTATCCATGGCTTGCCTTCAAATTTGTTCCTTACTTTGATTTTTTTTAAAGGACAATTTTTTTCATAAAACCCTGTTAGTATGGACAGAAAAACCCCATATGCCTTATCTGGATCATTATTTTTATATACTTCTGTCCAATCTTGTTTCATTAAGTCCTCCTTGAGAGCTGTAATAGTTTCTGGAGTTCTATGTCTAACTAATTTATAAGTTTTTGGCCTGTGTTCTTTTTTAACTATAAACATGTTCTGAAAGACTGCAAAGACAGGAAGGTGATCACTAATGGCGCATTTCCACTAGGGCCTGCTTGGCGCGGTACGGTTCGATTCGCGACGGTTTGTGAGTGTTTCCATTAGTACCACTTCCCTGTGAGCCGGCCCCTTTGGGTACTTTTTTCGTACCGACTCGCTCGAGGTTCTAACCGTTCCGAAGCGGTACAGTTCTGTGACGTGGAGGAACAGCATGACACTGATTGGCCAGGGAGTGGCGTCACAGGTTGCGTCAGGAGAGCGACTCCTCCGCTATGGACTCCTCAGCCATTTTTAAAACCCAAGGAGCGAAGTCTGTTCCCTGGTCAAACGCCGAGGTACAAACCTTTCTGTTAATAATCAGCGATCAAAAAATCCAGGGCGAACTGGACGGGGCCACTAGAAATGTAAAGGTTTTTAGCGAGGTTTCCGCGCTAATGGCCACTCATGGCTACCAGCGGTCCGTTCAGCAGTGCCGGTCGGTCCAAGCTAAAAAAGCTTAACGCGATTACCGGGCGGTGAAGGACCATAATGGACGCAGCGGAGCAAACCGCAAAGACTGGATATGGTTCCAGCAAATGGATGTCATATACGGTCACCGGCCAGCCAGTAACGGAAGAGAAAACGTGCTGGACAATGTCGGTGCTGGAGGCCACGGAGAATGGTGAGTGTATTGTGATTTCACAGTTTTACTACTAGGCTCGTAAAAGATGTAATATGAACGTAATATGAACGCATCTATTGTAAACGCAGGAATTTAGAGCTGTGTTTGTAGTTAATGTTACCACCACAGTCACTACTGTACAATAGCTAGCTCTTAGCCTTGCTAGTTGCTAGTTAGCTGTAGCCATAAACACAGCATGAGCAGCGATGACGTGCTACACATTTTGTGCAGTTACGCTATATTGTTGTTGCTTTCACGGGAATGCTTGTGTTTAATATTTGTTATTTTTTACGTTCAAGATTCCCCTTCCACTGACGAGGCGAGCGGAGTTGGCGGAAAATGTTTCCTTCAACCGGGCTTTCCTCGGGGTGCTTGGCGAACTTGTGAACACCATGCGAGACAGACGCCAGTAAAAGCACACAAAATGTTGCTTGTAGTACTATAAATATTTATTTCATATAAAGCTATACGTATATATTTGCTTTTTGCACTTTTTTTAAACTATAACTATATTATTTACATATGTTGTACTTTAAATATCTATATTTCATAATAAAGTTTGATTTCATTTGATTGTATGACTGATGCTTTTTATGCAGGGTGTGTTCAGCCTGTTTGAGTAATACCAAATTATTATCAATAATTAGAGCAACCACATACAATAATGAAGATAAAGATAAATAAGATACAATAATGCTATGTGTTAAGGGGCGTCGACCGGTGTTGTGGTCGTATACAAATGATGTCACGACACTACAACCCGCGCGCCAACAGCGACTCCACCCACATTGGGGTGGTTCACCATTGTAATGGAAACACAACGCGACCGTACCGTTCCGTTGCGAATCGACCCGTACCGAACCGTACCGCGCCAAGCAGGCCCTAGTGGAAATGCGCCATAATATCTATGATGAACAGTCCACCAATTATTCTATCCTCAATTTTGTTTGTCCATATGTTATCAATTAGTGTTGCAGTGTCTGTAGTTATTCTGGTTGGTTTTATAATTACAGGGAATAAACTATTACTATACAGTGTATTGATGAAGTCAGTTGTTTTTTTATATCCCTTTGGATTTAATAAATCAATATTAAAATCCCCACATATAATTTGTACTTTTTTTTCACTGTTCCAGTATACTCTCTAATCTAGCACTGAATGTATCAAGGCAGGTTCCTGGTGTTCTATATACGCAACTAATTAATATATTTTTTGTTTTTTCTATATTAATTTCTATAGTTACGCACTCCATTATATTATCTATTGCATATGACATATCTGTGACCATATTACATTGTAAATCTGTATCAACATAGAGAGCAACTCCTCCTCCTACTTTATTAACCCTGTTAACTGTAAACAGTTCATATCCTTCCAACCCTACTCAGTGGCGGACTTAGCAATTTGGGGGCTCAAGGCGAATTTAGCTAGGGGGCCCATCAACATTAATATGCGAGAAATAAGTTCAGGTTCACACTACACAATTTTAGGCTGGTTTTTCAGTCGCCGACTGTTTTTTGTAGATCGCCGACAGAAACTGTGATCGGAGGCAAATCGGCGATCACTCGGCACTCGCTCAGTCGTGTAGTGTGAACTGCTGAAAGACGCTCGCCGAGCCGTCGCCGACTGGTCGCCGACTCGTCGCAGACGACCGGCAGATATCTAGCATGTTTCATATCTAGCCCAGTCGGCGACTGTGAGTCGGCAGCAGCATCTAGCTACAGCCAATGGGAACGCGGAGAGAGAACCGCAGCACCGCTGAAGATATCTCTGAAGAATGTAAAACTTTCAAGAATGCTTTCAAAACAGTAACCCAGCAAACACACAAAATCCTCACCTTTCTTACAACTTTACTACAACACTGTGTTTAAGTTATTGTGACAGCACTGGAGAAATAGTGCGATTGATTATATCTATGTTCACTGCAACGGAGAGATGAAATAATTCTGGCAATTTGGGACTATGGAGTGTTTAAACGGTAAAAAAAATAATAATAACGAAAATGTGGAGTACATGTACATTGTTTTTTCTTCTACGTGGTGTTACTGGTTCTCGCGAGAGTTTCGTTTTCATGTTCTCGCGTTTTTGGATGGCAGCCAGATGAGTCGGCGATTCCCCCAGTTGTGTAATTCGTGAGCCCGCGTCCAGAGGTGTCAATTCCAGGTTCAGAAAGTAAAAGTCCTCACCAGGATTTTGCTCAGGCTTCCTGGATTGTGTTGATTCGACTAATTTTACCTGGATTGCACTAATTAGAAAATCTAGCAAGCTTGAGCAAAATGTTGGTGAGGACTTTTACTTTCTGAACCTGGAATTGACACCTCTGCCCGCGTCGCAGATCAGTCATGTAGTGTGAAAGCCACAACAACTGAAAGACTCGCGATTACAGCACAACCAGTGTAGTGCGAATGGCACAAAAACCTGACGACTGAAAAGTCGTGTAGTGTGAACCAGGCTTAAGCCACAACAACTGAAAGACTCGCGATTACAGCACAACCAGTCGTGTAGTGTGAACGGCACAAAAACCTGATGACTGAAAAGTCGTGTAGTGTGAACCTAGCTTTAGCTAGACAAGGGGGCCCTACAGTGGGAGGGGCCCAAGGCAATTGCCTAGCAACGCCTCTATGCAAAGACCGCCTCTGACCCTACTGCATAGTCTTTATCATGTTCAAGCCACGTTTCAGTTACTGCAATGACACTAAACTTTTTGAATTTATTCAAATACTCCTTAATTTTAGAAAAAATTTTGTTAAGGCTTCTGCTATTGAAGTGTATTATAGAAAATGCTCCTTCCATGTTGACCTTACTATTGAACTGTTCACTAGTGTAATACTCACACGAGTTATTGTTGTTGTTGTAGAAGTTGTTTTCTGGATCAATGTCGTTTCCAAACTCATATATTTTGTGTTCTATCTGGTCAGTAGTACTAAAATTCAAAATTTCACCTTTACCATCCTGTCTATTTACATACTCAACCACACAGTCCTGAATTCTATGGGAACGCATGGTGTGTTAGTAACTCTGTTTCACTGAAGTATTACTATGTGCAATATTTCCTTTCAAAAGCCATTTGTGTCTTTGGTATCAAGTCCAAGTTAAGTCCCAAATATTTGAGTGACACTTTTGTTGCTTTACAAAATTCAGAAAACCTGTAGATGTATGGAGTCAAATTAGGGTCTTTAATGGTGACGAAAAAAAAATAATATCGCAAATATAAGATTAGCATTTTGCATTTTACGTTCCTAATTTGCTTCTGCAATACTTTCCCTCTTTTGCGTTTCTTTCTTTTCTTTGCGTTTCACATTTTATGTTGCTGCTTTTTTTTGCAATACTTTCTCCCTTTTGCGTTTCTTTCTTTTGTTTGCACGTCACTGCTTTTCTTTGCGTCTCGCTTCCTTCCACTCGCTGAACTGAACTGCTGCTGCAGCGCATCTGGTGTTAAAGGAAGAGAGAGGTCGGGTGTGTGCGAGGTGGTGGCGCATTTCAGGGCATTGTTTTTATTCGCTCAGGTTTTCAAAAGATCATTTCAAACCGACCTCAGTAAAATGTTAATAATAATAATAATATATCTTTTTTAAAAGAAGTTTTAAAAGGGCACTTTCGTTGATAAAGGGCAGAGTTGGTGGTGCTTTAGCACCTGATGTCTATGTCTGCACGCATATACCTGTGGTCCAGCTGGGCGACCGTCTGCCATGATACCAGTAACCAAATTGCCGCGCTGTGTGACGGTTCAACTGATGACGCTGAACGTTCACAGCACACCTTTCGCTCTTGGCCACGCCTCTTTCCCGGCCCCCACACAGAGGGTAAAACCGGAGCAAAGAAAAGAGAGAAGCGCAAAAAAAAATTATGAACGTAAAATGCGAGACGTAAAGAAAAGCAGTGACGCGCAAACAAAAGAAAGAAACGCAAAAGGGACAAAGTATTGCAAAAAAAGCAGCAACATAAAATGTGAAACGCAAAGAAAAGAAAGAAACGCAAAAGAGGGAAAGTATTGCAGAAACAAATTAGGAACGTAAAATACAAAATGCTAATCTTATATTTGCGATATTTTTTTTTTTCGTCAGCATTAAAGACCCTAATTTGACCCCATATAGATGAACATGGATATCTATTTAGAATAGTAATTAGGTTTCTCAAATGTATTCGTTTGTCAGGCATGAAAATGGGTCAGGGGTTAAAAAGGTGAGAAGACCGGGGGAGGGGCATGTGACGTCATGGGAATACGGGGCGTTGACATGTGACGTCATGGGTATACGGCGACCGGGGAGGGGGGGGGGGGTGGCTGCTGGTGTACGGGGATACAGCGACAGGTGATGCCAAATATTACGGAGCCCGTAAGGTGACATCATGTCATAAATATAATAACGCGTGGCCACGACTTACTAACGCGTGCGAACGACTTACTAACGAGTGCAAACAAGATAATTAAGTATTACTTTATATAAAGCCAGGTTTACCTTCCTTGGGCAGTCAGTTCGCGAACATCCCTGGGATCTGCTTCCTTTGTTGTGAAAAAATAAACTTTGTTGCCGCGTGTGAAAGGCGACATTAGTATCTCGTTCCCACGCATTAGTAAGTCGTGGCCACGCGTTATTATTTTTTTTACATGATGTCACCTTACGGGCTCCGTAAAATATAGTAAAATCCATAAAAAAATTTTTTGACTGTCTTGTCAATGGATTCAATGTATGGAGCCAGATCCTTAAACGCGAGAGGCCGCTTTTGCCATTCCAGATGGCTCAGTCAAAGCCATTACGTGTTAATGAACCAATAAATACATCAGCAGCGAAAATGAGTGTAAAAATACCAGGGTTCACATGTTTTTATTTTCTAACATGGGCTAAAGCACAGGGTAGACTCAAACGACAAGAGTTTACAACTTCATCTTCAACCTTTTCAGCCCTGGCGCAAATGTTATCCTCACCCGTCCCTGGATTCACCAGTTACAACTACAGACACTAGAAAAAAATCTTGTTTCTTATTTTATGTCACCGTTAACTACACGGGGTTGACGCGAACTTAATAGGTCTATCTATCTACCTATTTATCACAAGAGCTTGTGGCTCTGACAGTATTCAACGCTGTAGCGAACGGCAGTAACTTTGTTTTACCGCAAAATATGAAAACGATTGAAACCATTAATAACCCAATTAAATCCACTGGGAAATGTACGATCTGTTAAATGTAGTGGTAAATGTACGATCTGGTAAATGTACGATCTGGTAAATGTAGTGGTAAATGTACGATCTGGTAAATGTAGTGGTAAATGTACGATCTGGTAAATGTACGATCTGGTAAATGTAGTGGTAAATGTACGATCTGGTAAATGTAGTGGTAAATGTACAATCTGGTAAATGTACGATCTGGTAAATGTAGTGGTAAATTTACGATCTGATAAATGTAGTGGTAAATGTACGCTCTTCTGCCTTGTCCGCGGTGTAGCACTAGGTCCTGCTTCTCGTCCCGCTTAGCAGTAAATGAATAACATGAATGAAGAACGTTGGTATGATTGAAATGCTATTTGGCCTCTATGAAGGTTCTGGGCGGAAACTGCTGGCCACTGTGTCATTGAAATTGCTGATTTCGGAAGTGCTCTGTTTGCTTATTAAGTCAATGATAATTAAAATATATACATATAATCTCCCGACCCCCCACCCCCCCACCCCCATGGCTGGATTACTGACCGGGCCAGTGGGGCCAGCGCCCAGGGGCCCTTGAGTTCAGGGGGCCCCGGGGGGGCCCTGGCCGAAAACTTTTTGCGATGCCTATCAACATTTATGGTACAATATATTTTTATTTCCGAGGGCCCTCCATTTTAAGGATCCTCTGACCAGCCCCGTCGACAGGGGGGGACAACCGGGTCTGTTGTCCCAGGCCCCAGCGGCGGGGGGGCCCATCAAAGAGCCCAGCAATTTATTTTTATTTGAAGTCTATAATTTTAAATAATCTTGAAATATTTCATTACTATAAATTTCTGTACTCAAAATAAGCTCCATGGCTAAAATATATGTTTTTTTTTTTTTACCTATCTGCATATTTTCCATTAAGTGCATACACCCCCACCTCCCACTGAAAAATGGTTTGATCCAGCACCGACTGTAGCCGGCTGGTACCCGCCCAACAGCGGGACATACAGTGGTGGATAGTTAAAGTAAACAGAAATCTGTAGCGCAGAAAAGAAAGGAAAAACATTTACCTGACGAATTTTAATGTTGCATTGTGTTCCAGGTTTGAAAAGTGCTGGAATTTAGGCTAAAGTACTTGAAAATGCTTGAAATTGTAACTACTTCGTTTCACAACAAATAGCTGTCTGACTGAACAGTTCCTGTATTACGTTAACAAATACGAGCCTCTTGTAATTCCAGGACAAAACATGAGAGAACGTGAAGACGTTAAGATTGGGTGTTTTGAAAATAAACAACCATTAAATAATGTGATAAAAAGTGAATTATTTTGAATCATTTCGAGTATATGTATAGATATTTAACTTAATTAAAAAATGTTAAAAAAAAAAGTTTAACGTGCTGGGAAATATTGAAATGGGCCTTTAAAGTGACGTACAAGTGCTTTAATTCCACCTTGTAAAGGTGTATGAACCCTTCAAACATGACTTTGTTCATTGCGCTGAAGCGCGAAGTTACAAAATTCGAGAGGTGCACGACCTCGCGAATCGACAGCGCGTGAGGCCCTCGCGCACGGGCGGTGCCATTGCGATTACGTAATTTTCACCGCGCGGACCCTCACGTTGCGACACGTCAAGTATATCAATCAATCAATCAATCAATCAAATTTTATTTATATAGCGCTTTTTACAACAGTTGTTGTCACAAAGCAGCTTTACAAGTGCCGAGTCCTAGCCCCCAGTGAGCAAGCCAAAGGCGACAGTGGCAAGGAAAAACTCCCTAGTTTTTTGCATGAGGAAGAAACCTTGAGAGGAACCAAGACTCAGGGGGGGAACCCATCCTCCTCTGGCCGACACCGGTCACCATGACAACAACAACAATATAGACAGAATGTAGACAGAATGTAAAAGATGCAATAATGTCCATTTAGACCGAAAAAGATGTAATAATGTCCATCATGGTGTAGGCATCCGGTTAGGCAGGAGGTGGCCGGCCAGGATGGATCGCTTGTCTCTCCTCATCTCATTATTCCTCAAGCAGGCGGGCAGCCATGTGGAGAAATGAAACAGGGAAAATTAGCTCTGTATGAGGACATATACGGGACAGGTAAAATTATAAACATTTCTGGAGTGTGGCAGCAACTCCGGCACTAAGTTAAATTATTACAGCCTAGATAAAAAAAGGCAGAACCAGAAGGTAACATAGGCTTGGGGGCATTCTGAGACAATGGCATCCGTCCACTGCACTGTCAACAAACTTGAGTGACCACGAGCAGTGACAGGATGACAGCACCAGCACCCCAGTCTACCATAAAACCCTTCGTCTATGAACCCCTGGATCTGTACCTTTATCTAAGGGGGATATTAATTATCAAACGCTAGACTAAATAAGTGGGTTTTCAACCTAGATTTAAAGATTGTGACTGTGTCAGAGTCCCGGACACATTTAGGAAGATTATTCCAAAGCTGGGGGGCCTTATAAGAAAAGGCTCTTCCCCCTGCTGTTACCTTGTTAATTTGTGGAACTAATAACAGACCAGCACCCTGTGATCTTAGTTGACGTGGGGGTTCATAGTAGGAAATAAGTTCCTGGAGGTATTCAGGAGCAAGCCCGTGTAGTGCTTTGTATGCTAATAATAGAATTTTAAAATCAATACGAAATTTAACTGGGAGCCAATGCAGGGCTGATAGGACTGGTCTAATATGCTGAAATTTTCTAGTTCTGGTCAGAACTCTAGCTGCGGCATTTTGAACTACTTGAAGTTTATTTAGATTCTTATTTGAACATCCTGACAGTAGTGAATTGCAGTAGTCTAGTCTAGAGCTAACAAAGGCGTGCACCAATTTTTCTGCATCATCCTGTGATAATGCATTTCTTAATTTGGCAATGTTGCGGAGATGTAGAAAAGCTATCCTAGTAGTATTATCTATATATTTAGTATAAACCAGTAAGCTGTCAGAAACAGCTTTTATGTGTGGCTATATTATATACTGCTACAGAGGAAATTCAAATGACGTAAGGGGGGGCACATGAAACTTTCTTGTCCCGGGCCCCAGCAAGACTATCAACGGGCCTGCCTCTGACTATTAGGGACTTTGACCCCAGGGCCTCTTGAGGGCCCTAGCCATGCTTTTGGGCCCTAGCCATGCTTTTGGGCACCTTAGGAAAATGGATGAGGCATTGTGGCACTGCTCTGACTTCGACTTCTGGCTATTAGGGGTCCTAGGAAAGAGGGGGGCATATTTTCAGAGGGCCCTGGTTATGAGAGCCCCTACCAGGGGGCCTTAGAGAAGAGCAGGGCATACCATTAGAGGGCCCTTGATCACGAGGGCCCCTGCTATGGGGCCCTTGACTTCCATAGAAGTCGTTTACCATGGCTCCTTGACTCCACCACTGGTTTAGTGTCACCTGTCAGTGACTATGTACCTTTGCAGATCCAGTCAGGTGCAGAGCAGGAATGCCAGCCCTGCCAGGCTACCACAGACCAGCAGCAGAAAGACCATGACAGGAAAGTTGCAGGTGTGTCAGAACCACAATCAGACCAGCCAGCTGCATCGTGTGAGTGTCGTTTTTCAAATGAGGAGGGCAAGGACCCCAACTCCTGGTGTGAAACGGTCAACGACCCTGCTTTATGGCCCTGTACCATTACCGACCAAGCCAAGTCGATTCTTGTTAGTAGAGGAGAAGCTGCATTTCAAAACAAGTGCTAAGTACCCAGCCTCAGTCAGGGATTGAGGCATTGGGGGTACCAGTAACAGCTTTACAAATGCTCTACACAGTTGCTCTCTACCCAACGGGCAAACTGTGTCTAGGCAGTGGCTACTTTACTCTCCTTCAACTGGCTGTGTGTATTGTTTTGCTTGCAAACTGTTTTCCAGTAAGCACAATACTTTTGTTCATGGATTTTCTGACTGGAAACATTCTGAGCGGATTGGTGAGCATGAGGGGAGTGTGGAGCATAGGGCTTGCATGCTAGCATTATATAATCGCTCCAGAGGCACAGCAACAATTGATTCTGATATTGTCAAACAAATTGATGCAGAAAGACAATACTGGCAGGAAGTTTTGAAAAGAGTTTTTGCAGTCATCCAGTTTTTAGGGGAGAGGGGACTTGCTTTCAGGGGAGATGATGAACTATTAGGATCAGCCCACAATGGTAATTTTTTGGGCATTATAGAACTCTTAGCCAAATTTGATCCATTCCTAGCTGAGCACCTCCAAAGGTTTGGAGGTAAGGGAAAAGGTTCTGTGTCCTACTTATCATCAACAGTGTGTGAAGAATTTATCCATTTGATGGGACAGAGAACAAATCAGGCAATTGTTAATGAGATCAAAGAATCTAAATACTTCTCTGTTATAGTTGACTCCATTCCAGACCTTGCTCATGTGGACCAACTTACTTTTATTTTCAGGTTTGTTAATAATGACGGACATGTAGTTGAGCGTTTTCTAGCTTTTGAGCCTATTGAAAACCATAGTGGGGACAGTTTGGCAGAGTGTGTCGTTGCTATGGTGGAGAATCTGGGCCTAGACTTATCCAACTGTAGGGGCCAGTCATATGATTATGCAAGTAACATGTCGGGAAAGTGGAGTCCAAGCTCATCTTAAACAAAGAAACCCTTTGATTTGTTATGTCCCCTGTGCAGCACATTCACTGAATTTAGTTGGTGTCAATGCTGTTGACAGTAGCCCAGAAGCTGGATGTTTTTTTGACTTTGTACAGGCAATGTACACATTTTGTGCATCATCTACACACAGGTGGGGAAAGGTTTTCTGTGATACTGATCTCAAACTCACACTGAAATCACTGTCAGGTACTCGATGGAGCGCACGAGCTGAGTCAACTAAGGCTCTTTGGAAATATTATGCACAAATGAGAGAGGCATTGAATGATATGTCTAAATATATGGAGGAGAAATATGTAACTCGAAGTGAAGCCTCTGCACTCTGTGACAAATTGGACAAGTTGGAGATGGCCTTCATGGCATACTTCTGGGACACAATACTACAGAGGTTCCAAGCCACAAGCCTGCAGCTGCAGAAGCATGATATTGACATATGTACAGCTACACAACTTCTCTTGTCTTTACGAGACTACGAGATAACTTTGAGGTGTTTGAAGGGGCAGCTTTAAATGTCACCACTGCTATCTCCCAAGAGTACAGGCACGACCTCCAGCGTACAAAGAAGCGGAAAATTATGTCTGATGATAGTGCAGAGCCAGGTGTAGCATTTAACGGAAAGGACAAGTTTCAGATCGAAACTTTCAATGTTGTCATTGACAAACTTGTGTCCTGTCTCAACCACCGTTTGAATGCATACACACACTTAACTGAGCTATTTGATGTTCTTTTCATGCCTGACAATATGTCCAACAGTGAGCTCACTTTAAAGGCTAACTCACTCGCTGCAGCATATCCTTCAGATCTGAACATGAGCTTGGCTGATGAATTGATACAATACAAATCATTCATAACAGAAAAAGAAAAACATCCTAGTAAAATGCTCAAAACCATGATAAATTTGAACTTACAGTCAACCTTTCCAAATGTCTACATTGCACTTAGACTTTTTTTGACTGTGCCTATCACAAATTGTGAAGGGGAGCATTCATTCTCCAAACTGGCTCGTATTAGGAATGATCTCAGGATTAGGATGCGCCAAAACCGCCTGAACTCACTGTCACTTCTGGCCATTGAATCAGATTTGGTCAGACAGCTTAATTTTGATGAGTTAGTGGATGACTTTGCAAGAAAGAAGAGTAGAAAGAAACTTATATAAAATAGACTCTTGAGTTAGGGTTAGTTCATGACAGGTTGTTTAATGTATTAATTTATTTATGTTTTTGGGGAGTGGTGGTGCGCGGGAGGGGGGGGGGGGGGGGGGGTCCTGTGCAACTCTTTGCCCAGGGGCCCAGACCATCCTTAATCCGTCCTTGCCCACCCCCCAAACAAAAAACTCATCGGATCTACACGATTCACGTAGGTCACCCTCTTCAACTTCAAAACGGCGAATTTCGCCTAAAGGTGACAGATTTTCATGCCTGGTTTGTAATGTGTACCAAAATATCCAGTCAATACCAAGCTAACTGGGTAAACATTAGGTTGTTATAAGTAACACACTAATTGTGACGCTAAGCTTGTTTGTACCAGATGCTAATAACCTACTGCGGTAAAGTTGGTTTCACGTTCGCATATTCAGAATTCGTTCTTCAATAGCTTTAAGACAGCTATAGCAAAATATGTGCCAATATATGAAAATTCACATTTCTGGCAACATAAACAACCACCTACAACTCTGTTTACGTCAGGAATAGGCGTATGACGGTGTAAGGTGACGATGACGGTGTAAGGTGACGATGACGGTGTAACGCTACTCCTCGGGAGACAGAGTGCGATCAGCAAGATGGCGGCACACACTATCTAACAACTTAACTAACAAAACAAACAAGAGAAAACGACAGCAAACAAAACACAACGCCCTGGAAGCGTTAGAAGAATTCGTCGACGAGTATTACAGTCTATATTGCAGCATGAGCTCGGACAAAGGAGAAGGAAAGAAAGGAAAAATGAAGGCAACTCCTATCTCCAAAAGACAACGTCCGACCAGCTCGACCAGAGACTCAGAGGAAACGGATTCCCCAACCCACACAGAGGTCAGTGAAATCCTCATCTCCATTGACTCCAAACTAGCAACCCTGGACGCGAGAATCTCACTTGTGGAGATCCTGCACAAAGAATTCCAGGCGCTGCGTGAAAGCCTAGAGTTCAGCCAGGAGCAGGTCGCATCACTGGCAAAAGAAAACAAAACCCTACAGTACAATATAAACACCGTCACAACCCAACTTTCACACATTACCAAAGAAAACAAGGAAATGAAAAGAACCATACTAGACTTACAAACTCGCAGCATGAGGGACAATATTGTATTTTCCGGGATCCCCGAAAACACATCCGAAAACCCGGAAAAGCTGATCACGGAGTTCATAATCTCCAAACTTAAAATCCCACCTGAAACGGCCAACACCATAACCTTTCACCGCGCACACCGCCTGGGAGGAATAAACACGCAAAACAAACGCCCCAGACCCATCGTGGCAAAAGTGGAACACTATAAACACAAACAACTCATACTCGGCAAAGGAAGAGAACTGAAAGGAACAAACTACGGCATAAATGACCAATACCCCCGCGAAATACTTGACAGACGGAAAAAATTACTCACCGTGAGAAAACAGCTGATTCAAAACGGAAAACGGGCAGTTCTCTCCGTGGATAAACTATACGTGGATGGCCAGCTATACAGAGATCAAGAAATCACTCCCTGGCTGTACTGATACGAGATGGATGATCATCAGTGAAGATACATCACAACTGACTACCTGACAGCTGACTACAAGCTCTCTTTTCTCCCTTAAACCTGATTCGATGTCTATAATATATATATGTATGTGTATATATATATATATGTGTATATGTATATATGTATATATATATGTATGTGTGTGTGTGTGTGTGTGTGTATATATATGTGTATATATATGTGTATATGTATATATATGTGTATATGTCTGCCCGCCTACATATTGGTTGATCTACATAGCTAGACAATTACAAATATTTCAATAAGTATACATGCAGATATATGTGTATGTGTATATATATATATATATATATATATATATATATATATATATATATATATATATATATATATATATAATTAATGTACATAAGAATGTACATCGGAATATGTACTAATAACTATCCATCATATCATCGCACTCGTCTACACTACACCTTCCTTCATGTACAAAAGAGGAAAACGACCCTGCATTACCCTCCTTTTCCCCACCCCTATCTTTCTTTCTATCCTCTGTCTGTCCCAAATAAATTACATTCACCTAAATAGAATCATGAACATAACTACACAATTAATTACAAACTATTGGACACCTTACAACACTCCAACATGCTACAATTAAAATTAGTTACATGGAACATACATGGAATTGGCTCCCAAGAAAAAAAAACTAAAATATTTTCCTATCTCAATAGATTAAAAGCAGATATATGCCTCCTACAGGAAACTCACCTAACAGAATCAGATCAACAAAAATTGAAATCAGCAGAATACAATCACATATTTACAGCCAATTACAACTATAAGCAAAGAGGTGTAGCCATTTTAATTCATAATAAAATCACATTCACACACAATGCTACAATCACAAACCCAGATGGACGATACATCATCATAAATATCACCATTAACAACCACACTTTTACCATTGCTAACATCTACGGACCAAACATCGACAATCCCTCGTTTTTCCATGACTTCTTCACACAAGTAACCTCAATAACCAACTCTTCAATAATAATAGGAGGCGATTTTAATACAGTTATTGATCCAACACTAGACCGGTCAGCCTATACTCAGAACACACGCAACTGGAATTCCACTGAAGTAATAAAACAATACATGCAAGATCTCGGTCTTGGTGATAGCTGGCGACAAAATCATCCAACCACCAAAGAATTCACATTTTACTCAGCAGTACATAAATCATACTCACGCATTGACTATTTTTTAATCAGTAATTCAATTCTGTCAAATATTGTACATACACAAATTCACCCTATAACAATAAGTGACCATGCCCCTGTCTCAATAATATGGAACTCAAACCAACAACACAAACAGACATTTAGATGGCGCCTTAACACATCACTTCTCAATGATCAAGAATTCGATAACTATATTAAAAAAGAGTGGACATCCTTTTTAGAAATAAATGACACTCCAGACATACCAGCATCACTTTTATGGGAAACAGGTAAAGCAGTGCTAAGAGGAAAAATAATCTCATACGCTACATTTAAAAAGAAGAAAGAAACAGAACTTGAGATAAAGTTAGAATCAAAAATTAAGGAATTAGAAAATATTACCATAAGTAACCCATCTGAAGATAAGCAAAAAGAACTTAGGAAACTTAGATACGATTTAAACGAATTGACAAATAAAAAAACTAAATTCCTACTACAAAGATTAAGACATGAAAACATCGAATACTCAAATAAATCTGGAAAATATTTAGCAAATCTTATTAAGCGTAATAAAGAAAAAACATTCATTCCAACCATAAAAAACTTAGCAGGGAAAACAGTGCAGACACCTGATGAGATAAACAACACCTTTAAAGATTTTTTCAAAAAAGTATACTCAACAGACAATGAAACCAACTTAGACGAAATTAATAATTTTCTGGACCATATCAAACTACCTAAATTAACTGAAAACCAAAAACAAACACTCGAAAGACCATTATCCCTAGAAGAACTTTACAAAGCTTTAAAACATATGCCCAACAGTAAAGCCCCAGGACCTGATGGATTCCCTGCTGAGTTTTATAAACACTTTTGGCCATCCTTATCACAACTCTTTTACAGAACAATAACAGAAATCAAACAAAATGCAAAACTCCCAGCAAATATGAACACTGCAACCATCTCCCTTCACCTTAAACCAAACAAAGACCCTACCCAACCATCTAGCTACAGACCATTATCATTAATGAATACAGACACAAAAATAATCAGCAAGGCCCTAGCCAACAGAGTAGAAACAGTAATTCATAATTTAATACATCCTGATCAAACGGGTTTTCTCAAAGGTCGACACTCATCCACAAATATGCGCAGATTAGTGAACATAATAGATTACACCTCACACCAAAACATACCAACAGCAATTATAACGCTAGATGCAGAAAAAGCCTTTGACAGAGTAAACTGGAAATTCTTATTTACCACACTGTATAAACTCGGATTTGGAGAATCATTCATTAACTGGATACAGATCTTATACACTGCACCTAAGGCTACAGTCAACACCAACGGGGTAATATCACAACCTTTCACATTACACCGGGGGACCAGACAAGGATGCTCACTCTCCCCCTATCTATTCTCTATCTTCATAGAACCACTAGCAGCAGCAATACGACAAAACACAGACATTAAAGGAATCCAAACACCTAACATGGAACATAAAATCAGTCTATATGCAGACGACATCTTACTATTTCTACAAAAACCACATATCTCAATAACAAAAACAATTCAAACAATTGAAACCTATTCAATAATATCAGAGTACTCAATTAACTGGTCAAAATCTGCAATTCTCCCAATAAATATAAATAAATGTGATAATGAACTGAAAACATTACCTATCCCAATATGTAGTAATTACATCACATATCTGGGTATAAAGATATCTCCCCAGCTGTCAGAATTGTTCAAGCTTAACTACAATCCATTAACTAAAACAATAAGTGACGATCTTCACCGCTGGACTACACTTCCTCTTTCACTTGCTGGCAGAATTGCTACGATTAAAATGACAATATTACCAAAAATCAATTATTTATTTTCAATGATTCCCATTCAGCCCCCACTCACTTGGTTTCAGACTTTAAATACCACAATAACTGATTATTATTGGAAAAATAAACCATCTAGAATCAAACTCACAACGTTACAGAATTCAAAATCATATGGCGGTCTAGAGGCACCAAATTTCCACAATTATTACCTGGCAAATCAATTACAATATATATTAAAATGGATAAAACCTAATAGTACAGATAGATCGTGGACTGATTTAGAACAAGCACTATGTAAAGATATACAAATATCCAATTTACCATTTATCAGCCAAACAATTAAACATCACCCATGTTTTTATAATACAACTGTGGCCACAACTCTGACAGCCTGGTGGAATTTTCACAAACTAACAAACTCAGCACTAACACCAACCATCCACTCACCCATCTGGAATAACCCGGACTTTACAATTAATAAAAAAACATTAAATTATCTATCATGGGCTAATAAGGGAATCACACACCTAAAACATCTGTATAACAATACCACACTGATGTCACTACCACAAATAACCCAGAATTACGGAATCGAAAGAACTCAGTTCTTACAATATCACCAGTTAAGATCACTCATCAGTTCAAAAATCAATCCAACTACTCTAGCCCTCTCTACACCAATCTCAAAACTTCTTAACATTAATACAGCAAATAAAACATTATCCAAAATATATAAAATTATATCTCAATTAAATCTTAACATGAGCCTACCGTATAAGCAATGGGAAGAAGATTTATCATCAACTTTTAATACCAACTTCTGGATACAGATATGTAATAATAACTATAGCATTATCACAAATACTAATTTACAACTAATCCAGTATAAAGTTATCCACCGAGTACACTATACCACATACAAAATGTATAAAATGGGATTCACAAACTCACCAAACTGTACACACTGTAATCAGAACACTGTTGATAATTATATCCATGCTATGTGGCACTGCACTCCAGTTAACCTGTTTTGGAATGAAGTCACTACTCATCTATCTCAAGCACTAAATACCCAAATTCATCCAACACCTTCATTATGCCTACTAGGGGACATATCAACCATTAGCACAACACCACAAAACAATAGAACAATCCTAATGTCGCTAGTCATTGCCAAAAAAGTCATCCTCATGAATTGGAAAACAAAAAATAACATAAACATCAATCACTGGAAAAATCTTCTAATATATTATATCCCCCCAGATACACACTTAGAGCCTACCATAAATACAGATACAGACTTAATCTAGACACAACTAACTCAAATATTACATCACAACATAAGCAAATACAACTGTAGCAAACAAATCACAAGTTCATGATTAAAGTACATTTCTATCTTTTTATAAGCAATATGGTATATTATATATTATTGTATTATGTTATATTATAATATACTATATTGCACTATATTATACCATATACATATTATATATCTGTATAACCCCCTCTTCCTTTTGTTTCTGTCCCCCTTTACACCCCCCCTTTTCTTCTCCCTTTATACCCCCCTCCCCCCCCATTTAAAATGTGCTAAATTTATATATGTTTTTATGATTGAATAAACAATAAACAATAAAGTATCAATAGTCCTCCGAAGAGGGGGGGTGGTGGTGGGAAAAAAAAAAAAAGGAATAGGCGTATTTTAATTGTAGATAACATGTTATTTTAAATGTACTGTTGTCACCTCTGCAACGTCTAAGGCACCATCTACAAATTACATTAACACGGTTAACACGGACGCAAGTTTCCAGGTTCCAGAGCACTGCGCACTGTTTTTCTTTCTATAATTTCAATAGCTTTTCAATGGTCCACCATAAGACCACCAAACAAGTTGTTTTACACAAAGTGCATTCTAAAGAACAACCTACAACAACGTGGGTATTTCAACCTTGCATCAATTTGTGGTAGTCAGTTGTTGTCTACAATTTTCAACAGCCTTTAAATGGTCCATCAGAAGACAAGCTGTAATACATAAAGTGCATCCTAAACAACAACCTACAACTCAGATATGTGTATTTCTACCTCTTACCTATTTGTGGTGGTGAGTTTATCTTATCATTTCAATAGCTTTAAAACAGTCCATCATAAGACCATAAAACCACTTGTTATATATTAAGGGCATCTTAAGCAACAACCTACAACTCAGATATGGGTATTTCTACCTCTTACCTATTTGTGGTGGTGAAGCTTAATCTAAGAATTTCAATAGCTTTTAAACGGTCCATCATAAGACCACCAGTCAAGTTGTATTACATAAACTGCATTCTAAACAACAACCTACAACTAAGATATGGATATTTCTACCCCTTACATATTTGTGGTGGTGAGTTTTAATCTACGATTTTCAATAGCTTTTAAACGGTCCATCATAAGACCATAAAACAAGTTATTATATATTAAGGGCACCTTAAATAACAACCTACAACGCTTATATGTGTATGTCTACCTCTTGTCTATTTGTGGTGGTGAGTTTTAATCTTATAATTTCAATAGCTTTTAAACGGTCCATCATAAGACCATAAAACAAGTTATTATATATTAAGGGCATCTTAGACAACAACCTACAACTCAAATATGGGTATTTCCTACCTCTTGTCTATTTGTGGTTGTGAGTTTTTATCTTATAATTTCAATCGCTTTTAAGTGGTCCATCAGATAGAGCACCAAACAAGTTGTATTACACAAAGGGTATCCTAAACAACAACCTACAACTCTTACATGGGTATTTGTACCTTGCACCAATTTGTGGTACTCAGTTGTTGTATTATTATTTCAATAGCTTTAAATTTTTTATTAGACCTTTATTTATACAGGTAGTCCCATTGCCCATTACAATATAAAACAACAATTAAGCTAAAATAACACTTAAATAATATACATATTATTCATACACATCATAAAACAATGTACAAAATAGATATAAAAAAATTACAGTAACTAGATAACTAATATTCATAAAACATAAAACATAGCATATTTATACTGATTAATAATTACATGTGCAGGTATCTATAAATCTCTTCTCTAAAACTTTCAGCAGAGCTTTAAAATCCCTAAGTGTGACCAGACTGGACAGCTTCAATTCCTTTTGAAGCAAGTTCCAGCTGGAGGGACCGGAAAAGGAAAACGCCTTTTTACCAAGCTCGGTCCGCACCGAAGGAACACTAAAAGAGATAAAATCCTGGGAGCGAAGGCTGTAACATTGCTCTTTACGAGAAAAAAATGTAAAAAGGTAAGACGGTGCCAGATTAAGAATAGATTTATAAATAAATAAGTAAAAATGTAAAAGCCTGCGGTTATGTAAGGAGGGCCAGTTTACCAAGGGGTATAAGGTACAGTGATGAGTAAGGGATCTTGCACCTGTAATAAATCTAATAGCCCCATGGTAAGCAGCGTCCAACATACGTAGCGAGGAGGCAGAGGCATTCATATATATTACATCACCATAATCTAACCTACTTAAAAAGGTAGCCGAAACCAACTGCTTCCTAGCTCTAAAAGAAAAACAGGACTTATTTCTAAAAAAGAAACCAAGTTGCAATTTGAGCTTTTTAAGAAGACATTCAATGTGGGGGATAAAAGTCAATATCTCATCAACAGTGATGCCAAGGTATGTATATGATGTTACAAAATCAATTTGCAATCCTTGTGCAGTTGTAATAGTGGGTAAGGGAGAAGGTACTTTCTTTCTGTTAGAAAATAACATTCCCTTCGTTTTTTTAGCATTTATAACCAAGCGAAGTTGTAATAACTGCGAATGAATGGTGTTAAAAGCAGTCTGAAGGTACTTAAAAACAAGAGCAATTGATTTTGCATGACAATAAATTACAGTGTCATCAGCATAGAAATGCACAGATGCATTTACAAGATCATGGGCCAGATTATTAATATAAACAATAAAAAGAGTTGGGCCTAAAACTGAACCTTGAGGGACACCCCTGGAGATTTCTAAAAAACTGGAAGTCTGACCCCCATATTGTACACACTGCTTTCGGTCAGTTAAGTAATTCAGGAACCAGCCCATAGCCTGCTCTGAAAACCCAATATCTAAAAGCCTTTGGCATAAAATCCCATGATCAACTGTGGGATTTTAAAAAGGCAGTCACTGTACCATGTTGCTTTCTAAACCCAGATTGATGAGGTGATAAAATGTTTCTTGAATCCAAATAATGCTTGACCTGTTCATTTATAATCCTTTCCATGACTTTTGCTAAAACACACAATTTCGAGATAGGCCTGTAATTATTTAAGGCCGTAGGATCCCCACCTTTCAATAAGGGTAAAACATAAGCCGATTTCCAGAGATTAGGAATTTTGTTTTCTTGCACAGACAGATTAAAAATATATGCCACTGGTTCAGCTATGATGTCAGCAGCTAATTGTAGAAAATAAGGTGGGAGGTTGTCTGGACCAGCAGATTTTTTAACATCTAGCCCAGGGGTGGCCAACCCATCAGAGACCAAGAGCCACTTTTTTTACTGTGTTACGGCAAACATCATACACATGGACACGCTTGAACATCACCAGGGTTGCCAAGATCACTTTGTGAGTGAGATTTGATCTTGTAAATTGGTGGGGGGGGGGGGGGGGGGGGGGGGGGGGGGGTTTGCAATTATAAATTGTTGAGGGGGGTGGCAAGTGTAAATTATTAGCGGGGGGGATGTAAAATTGACACAAATTAAGTATTAAGTAAAAAACAAACTTCGATATAAACATAAAGCGTGATATGCTTCAGGACTTTGTCACGTTTGGAGCACACTACAAGCTCTATTATGTACGCAACAGTAGTTTTCTAAGTAAAAAGTGGATAAACTCCGTTATCAGCACTCTTTACAACGCCACTGACCTGCGCTCACCTTTATGAAGAAGAGAACAGACAGCGGCAGTAGTTTCTAAACCTCCCTCAGTCGTGTGCGGTGCCTTTGCTGCACCTCGTATGTGGTTTATTACAAACGTGTGACAGAAGACCGCGTGTTACCAACGAGACTCAAAGCACAATCACAATAGCACAGATACTTCATGCCGCTAGTCTCCCGTTTTCCACTACGCCGGTTTTAAAAGTATTAGCGGCTCGCTAGGCTTGTAAACAAACTGCGCACCACAAAGATGTAGCAGTGTGTCGTCCTCAGAGCTGATGAGGTAACCGGACCACAACACAGACCGTTAGTGCAGGTGAGAGCGCGGACCGGCTGGGGAGCCGCATGAAACCAGGCAAAGAGCCGCATGCGACTCCTGATCTAGCCTTTTTAGCTCCTTACAGGCCTTACTTACAGGAATATTAGAGAAAACAAAAGTATTCCTAGCGGTTGATTGACTGACGGTGTAGTTGGCAGCATGGACGTAATTTTGTAATAAAAAGTGGGGGGGACATGGATAGTCACAATTTAAATATTTGGTTTTAACCGTAAAAACTGGGGGGGACTTTTCCCCCCCAAATTACGTCCGTGGTTGGCAGACACAGACTTCCCAGTGGTATCATCAGACAGAGTGTTCAAGGTAACAAAATGTTTGTTAAAACAATTGAGCATTTCCTTGTTGTCTGAAACAGATTTAGAATCAACCACTAGCTCAGTGGGGAGGATTCCTGAGTCAGCATTACCAGAAATTGACTTTATTGTTTTCCAAAACTTACGAGGATTATTTAAATTATCTGTAGTTACAGTTAGGTAATATGTAGGCCTACTCTTAGCTTTTTTACATAAGGCAGTGCATTTATTTCGTAATTGACGAAAGCGCAACCAATCAGCATCCAACCCAGATTTCTTCGCTTTTGCCCATACCTGGTCTCTTTCATTTAAAAGATGTTTTAATTCTGGAGTAAACCACGGACTCTGGAGTAAAAATGGTCCAAGTTAGTTGTGACGCTTGTGCTTTATGCACTTCTATTAGTGCTCTGCGCTCTCCTCTTTTCCTTAATATATTTGAGTGTGTGCTGTGCACTTTGAGAATGAATATGGACATTAAAGAGAACACAGCACCATCCTCGTTGTCTGCTGCTTCTGTCACCCCGTTACAAAGAGCTGCAACAGTAGAGGGTTTTAAATCAAAGTTAAAAACATCCGTGTTTGGCCAGGCCTTTGGTTCAGGGTAGATATTGTAGATATTTCGTAGGTACTGAAACATTAACTAAAATGTGGCATTAATTCCAGTATTATTAAACTTTTTCTGATTATTTTATAATCTTTAATTCTTACGTCTTATTTTTCTCAATCTACTTTTTATTATTAAAATAACCGCACTGCACTGCGTGTGACGTAATCCCTGAGCCGCGTCAAGGCTGGATTATTTATTATGGATTATACTTTCGCGAGTGACCGTAGCGCACGACTCCGCACACCTCGCGCAAATGGCAGAGGCGTTTATACTTGCTGCGTCACATTCTTTGCAGTGGTCTCCGAAACGAGATGTGGTAGTATAAAGAAACACCCATCAAAAACAGGGGAAAGAACATTTACCTGACGAAAATTAATGTTACATTGTGTTCCAGGTTTGAAAAGTGCTGGAATTTAGGCTAAAGTGAAGGCAGCGTGACTGTCAGTACTCAACATGCAACCACCCCCCCCCTCCCAATTTTACTCCTGGACAGTCTGTGGTGCAACGTCCTAGATGTGATCGATTAGATTCAGGTCTGGGGAACAGGCAGGCCAGTTCTTAGTAGGGATCAGTGTTGGGAACGTTACTTTAAAAAAGTAATTAGTTATAGTTACTCACTTAGTAGAGTTAGTAAGAGTTAGAGTTAGTAACTGAATTACTCTATAATAAAAGTAACTCGTTACCAGAGAAAGTAACTATTTGCGTTACAGTTAAAAAAAGTTATATGCCAATGAATAAGGATTTTTTTGAAAAAGCAGTTTTTACAGTGAGTTGAAATGAGTAGATCAGAAAGGTGTTTAACTTTTGATATTTATTGCACATCCACAGACCAGTGCAGGATAAAATCCTTTAATATCCCAAATCTTTGTAAAAAAAAAATAGTAAACAGTTACACTATATAAAGTGCATTTACATCTATCAAATAAAATTAAATTCTCTCAATCTGAGACAACTGTTTGTTCACAACAGAAGTAAACTTAACAATACAACCTCTATTCTTAATTAAATAATTCAAATACCCAGTCTGGTAGACATTCAGGAACTTCAAGTATTTTCTTAAATAATGTTTATATCGCCACCTTGAAAATTCTCATTTTTCTTCGTCTTGCTCCTGACTCGCCATTTCTGTCTCTTCTCCGTTTGTGTCGTGTTCTTCGGCACGTGTGTAAAAACACTGGCTCTGATTGGCTACCATAACGCTGCCTTAGACAATCGCTTACTGACTTGTTAAGTTAAACAGGTGTTACACCGAGAACCGTGATCTATCGAGATCTGTTACTTCTCACTAGTCTGGGCAGCGGTCCGCTCTCATTACTGTTAGTATATCAATATATAGTAACGCACCGCTTTTAATGACCAGTAACGTCAACGGCGTTGTAACGACAGGAAAAGTAATTAATTATATTATCCCGTTACTAACAAAATGACGCCGTTACCGTTATTCGCAACACTGGTAGGGATGCACCGATTCATGTTTTTCACTTCCGATACCGATTCAGATATCTGAGGCTTAGTATCAGCCGATACCAATCTGATACCGATCTGATAAGACAGGAGTGGCCAACCTGCAGCTCGCGAGCCGCCTGGTTTCATGCGGCTCCCCAGCCAGTCCGTGCGCTCACCTGCACTAACGGTCTGTGCCGTGGCCCAGTTACCTCATCAACTCTGAGGGCAACACACTGCTACATCTTCGTGGTGCGCGGTTTGTTTACAAGCCTAGCGAGTCGCTATAGCATGGTTTATACTTTCGCGAGTGACCGTAGCGCGTGATTCCGCACACCTCGCGCGAACGGTGGAAGCGTTTATACTTTCTGTGTGCAGTGTTCTCCGAAACGATATGTGGTAGTATAAAGAAACACCCCTCAAAAACAGGAGAAGGAACATTTACCTGACCAATTTTAATGTTGCTTTGTGTTTCAGGTTTGAAAGTGCTGGAATTTAGGCTAAAATACTTGAAAATGCTTGAAATTGTAACTACTTCGTTTCACAACAAATGGCTGTCTGACTGAACAGTTCTCTTGTATTACGTTAACAAATACGAGCCTCTTGTAATTCCAGGACGAAACATGAGAGAACGTGAAGACGTTAAGATTGGGCGTTTTGAAAATAAACCACCATTAAATAATGTGATTAAAAGCGAAGTATTTCGAGTATATGTATGAATGTTTAACTTATTTAAGTTTATCGTGCTGGGAAATATTGAAATGGACCTTGAAAGTGACGTACAAGTGCTTTAATTCCACCTTGTAAAGGTGTATGAACCCTACAAACATGACATTGTTCATTGCGCTGAGGCGCGGTGCGTGCGAAGTTGCAAAATTCGAGAGGTGCACGACCTCGCAAATCAACAGTGCGCGAGGCCCTCGGGCACAGGCGGAGCCACAGCGATTACGTCATTTTCGCCACGCGGACCCTCGCGACGCGTCAAGTATAAACCAGGCTTAACACTTTTAAAACCGGCGTAGTGGAAAACACACATTTGACTTGTCTTCACACGCTCACACGAGTTACTAATTCGCTACTGGCGATCGATTGATCGCGATATAATACTTATTTTTTTGTCCATTACCCCCCCCCCCCCCCCCCCCCCAGTCAACATTTTACATGCCCATGTATGATGTGGCTCTTTGCCGTAACACAGTAAAAAAAAGTGGCTCTTGGTCTCTGACGGGTTGGCCACCCCTGTGATAAGAGTAAAACAGTGCTGAATCTACTGTGAAGGGCTGACCACGTTCCCACCACTTCAGCCCAGCGTGTTCGTTCGATTGTAGGAGAAAACAGGAGCCACCAGCCAAACTGTTGCAATGCTATCAAAAGGCTTTATTAAAATCAAAGATATATCTCGGGAGAATCTCAGAGACACCAACACTACCTGTGCATCAGAGAATTCTCAAAGAGTATGTTCAGACGCAGTCATTATATACTGTTTTCTCCACCCCTCTGTCCACTCTTCTATACCTTACATGGTAATGTCATCCATACATACCACACTTCTTCTTTCTGCCCCCCCAACACTTTTCCCCAATGGACTTATGGTCCCTGCCGATGGACTGAGAGGCCGGAAAGAGGCCACCATTCATGAAGATGCTGTAAATTCATATTTCCCCACCGTCGGCACAATCAGGCCTACGCCTTCTGCTTTTTAGATCTCACTCTACAGTGTGGTTTGCTCAACATCCTCTCCCTAGGGTTCACCGCTCGGACACATCTTAGACAATGGTTACATTTTACTTCTACATGAAACAGTGGTTACATTTTACTTCTGTATTATGTTAAAAGGATAATGTTAAAAGAGTATTTTAATATGTTAAGAGAATACTGTATTATGTTAATATGTCAAAAGAGTAAACATGTGTACTGTGTTAAAAGAATAAACAAAGCATGTGTTAACTGCTAAGCAAAAAACCCAAATCACAACAGACCCTCTCTTGATCTCTGAGAAAACAGAGATCACCCAACATTCTGCAATGCTATCATTTCATTCTCTGCGTCCCCATAATACAACAGTGACATCATACCAGATCGTCCCTGCGGTTCCCTCTTTTCAATCATAGTAGTAATAAAGCGTTCCGCTAAGCTTCTTATACATGGAATACAGCAACATCCACACGTGATTATTATACCCAAAAACACAGCAATCGAGGTGAGAGCCGACATGATCAGAGCCTTGTATTTTCCAAACTGTTTCTCCAGCCATCCTGTAATTGGGTTGTCCGTGCCTGACGCCTCCTGCATTTCCCTTGACAGCGATTTGAGCCCTTCGAGTGCTTTAGTGACCGATCCGTCTGGCGCTGTGTTGTTTGGAATGAAAGTGCAACAAGATTCACCAAACATCACACACACTCCTCCCTTTTCCGCTAACAGCATGTCTAAGGCCATACGATTCTGGACAGCCATCAGTGAGGTAGCTGCTAGTTGATCTCTCAGCCCCTCTACGGCATCTCTGGTTAAGTTTGCTAGGCGCATTACATTATAATGCACAAAGTTAATCCTGTCTACGTTTTTGTTAGGAGTAATTGGAAACAGTGCTGATATGATCGGAAAACTCTCGAATCCTGCTGCAATTTGATTAGCTAATTTGTACTCTTCTGGAACCCCCCTGGGTATCCCTATGGCGTCGATGTACGTAGGCGTGTTTTTTGTTAAGTCAAACTGGTCTTGGACGTCTCGCCTCCTCCTGCCGCGTGGTATTGAGTTTGTGTGCCTGTGACCTATCAGAGTGATAGGAGCTCCTAACCTCACCATTGCGCACAACCCTCTGGCTTTTGTAGGCATTCTTACATGCAGATTTCTTGACCCACAATAGTAATATATTCCGGCTCGCGCCCATGAACCCACTGTCTGGCTGCTATCGTTAACCACCCTTTTACACTTGTCAGTTTCTAAATACCCCAGCTTCTGAGCTGTTTGATCGGAGGAATCTCGAACGAAGCATGTAAAGTTTCCTCCCTTAGGCTGAACGAAAGCGCCTGTTCTGGTGTCATTTTGTATTACCGGAAAGATGTTCCCTAAAGTGGTACAGTTACCCTTCACGTTCCCTCTAGTGAGACTGATCATGCAGTTATAGCCTATGGGGTCTTCCTCTGGAAACAGTGGAGCTGGCAGAATCATTAATTTTGGTCGAGCCATCGCGCAAGCTACACAATCTTCCATTCCCGTTTCAGCTGCCTGACCCGCCATCCATCTTATCCATGTGTTGTCGCCTGAGAAGCTAGTACTCAATTCTAAGATCTGTTGCGGAGACCATTTGGTGTAGTCGGACCCGCGAAGACCTTTTGACTCAGGTTCTGTTACGTTTGCGGGGAGTGGTCCTGGTGTTGGGCTCCCTGGCTGCTTCCTGACTCGTTTTGTTTTTATCTTTATTTTGATCAGCCCTAAGGAGTCTGTCCCCGACTGATGAACCCCTAAAACAAAGTATATCGAGCGTGACCAGAGTAGCTTGTGCTCTAATACCGACGGAGACACGTCCCAGTTTATCGACAGTGTGACCGGATTCTTGGTGGGATGTGCATCTCTCTGGAACGACGCGGCCGCCCACCACCTCCGAGTGGCTCGCATGGTTTCTCCTATCGGTCGAGGAACCCACCCGGTGCTCAACGCCACCTGCTCCCAACTAGGACACCAGGAGAAGTCAGCCGATCCCTCTCTAAAGCATCGACTATCTAGTCGTGGACTCCAGCACAGGTACACGTCCAAACCCCTGTATGCCGCATCTTCCCCCTGACAGTTGATGACGTCGCAGACATCAAATGTCCATGCAGTGGTCTCCCTAAGAACGTATTCTAATTCTATTCCCCCATACTTGTCGATGCAGCTGCCTTTAACGCTTCTCTTTGCTCTCGTGTTGTTAAGGTCTTGTGGTTTAAGTGTCAGCAGCAGGAATATCGCTACAGCCACTACTGACACTGCGGGCGCAGCATACCTTATCCATTTAGGTCCCCACCATACGTCGGTTCTCGGACCCGGACGCCCAAATAATCGCGGTAGACCCATAATTTTTAGTTATCTAATTATGCTCTAAGTAATTCGCTTATTTTCCTTTTTTAATTTTTACCCACCCTTAATTTTAGTCAATTTTTATTTCTTTGTTTACTCGTCTATGTATCCGCCGGGGTGATCAATAGCCTTCTTGACACCTTTGTGCTTGAAGGGCGGGTATACCCGATCAGCCCTTCTCCCAAGCCCAGTGAGCTATTTTGATCACCCTCCTTTTATCTAATTTACACTGAAGTCTAAGGTTCCCGCTGCGTATTTCCTGTTACCGTCTCCGTCGCGGGCGAATCTGATTCTAACCCCAAAGCCCCCCAAACTTGGCTCCCCTTCTGGTGTTTCGACGGGATAAAAGATCGAGACCCAGTCCACCCCTGGGATGCTGGGTATGGGGTCTACCCTTAGAACCTTGGAGCTTGGATATGCGGCGAACGTGGCTATTAGTGTGCCTGTCTGTGAATGTGATATCGGGACCGCCGGCCCTGTCAACGAAACTCGTACTGGAGGGTCGAAATCAAAGACGGCCTCCAATGGCGGCACACCTGCAGGGAGGATCTTCCACTCTACCCCACTCATTCAGAACACTGTTTCGTTACCTTCGATTTTACTTCTGCCCTTCGCCTCTTATTTAATATGGTACTGGTTTACGCCACTAGATGGTGCTGGAGACCCTCTTACCTTTCAAATGACAAGAGAGGGTGTCTGGATCATGTATGCTCTCAACCTCGTGCTCCTAGACTTCTTTTATCCTTATCACAAACACAGTTTGATTATAATGCAATAAAAACACAAGGTAATACAATTCAGTAATACAATTCAGTAAAACACAGGAGGCAGTCCCCTGTTATGTGGTTACACTGGTGTACGCTCTCCTGGGTATCGCCGAAGGGAATTTAACATCTCATAGTTGGTTATGGCCCACACTGCTGTTATCAGAATGTTATAGACAATGATGCCAACTACCCAGATGGCTTTTGCAGTTAGAATGCAGTCGGACCAAGAAGTGTGTTGCGTTTCTTCTTCGGCAAACTCAGCTTCCATTCCTCTCCCGCATTGGGGGCGGTGTGGCCTCTAACCCGATGTGCCCCGAGAGCCTCACGCAGGGTGTTATCGTGACCCTTGCTCGTGAGCTCGTGTCTTGTCGTTCTCCACAGGCGGCTCCGATGCCCGGCACTGGCTGAGGTGGTACCACGTCTCTCCCTTGCCCTTCAGTCGGACGGCGTGCGCTGTTCTCTCGACGACCTCAAACGGTCCGGTCCACCTGGGCTCCACCCACTTCCTTTTGACGATCTTCAGCTGGACCCACTTGGTGATGGGCAGGTCTGCTCGCGGACTTGGTTCCCCCTCCACGGCTGGGTCCGGTGGCAGGAGTGGTCCTGACTCCTCTCCTCGTACCTGGGCAGAATAAGCTGCACACAAAGCTTTTAAAGGATTATACCACTCTTTTTGTGCTCCTACCGCCTTCCAGGCAGGTGGGGTGAGTGCTTTGTGCGGTCCTGGAAAGCTTCTTCCTGTCATGAGTTCAAAAGGAGTTAGACCAGTGGTAGAATTCACTGAAGATCTGATGGCCATCAATACTATCGGCAGGGATTCGGCCCAATTCATCCCTGTGTGTGCGCACACCTTTGCCAATTTGTTTTTGATATTACCGTTCATCCTTTCCACTTTGCCCTGAGATTGGGGATGGTAAACCGACCCGTACTTGTGTCTCAAACCCAGACTTTGTTCCACCAGTTTTAACTCTTTACTGGTGAAGTGCGTCCCATTATCTGAGCGCACTACTTTTGGGAATCCGTGCCACGGGATCCAGTGATTTACCAGCACTTTGCAGACAGACTTGGAGTCCTCTGCCCTGGTGGGAAATGCCTCAACCCAGCCTGAAAATTTGTCCACGATCACTAGCAAATACCTTTGCCCTCGTACCGGTGTTATCATGTCTGTGTAGTCAATCTGGATTTCCTCCCCTGGCTCCTGTGGCCCAGGGAACTTGCCTGGACCTGGTTTTAAAGTACGAGAGCTATTATGAGCATTACAAACATCACATTTAGCCGTCCAGTCTGCTATTAAGTTAGTTAGGTATGGATGCCACCAGCGACACAAATTTTCTTTCATCTGTTTCCGTCCCACGTGTGCTGCCCCATGCGCTTCAGTCAACACTGATTTGATCAACTGGCTTGGTAAAATCGGTCTCCCATCTGGTCCCTCCCAGACTTCGCTACCCCTTTTACCGCCTTTGCTAAACCACGCTGTTTTTTCTTCCGGGGTCGCCTGCTCCTGTAGCTTGCGTAGCTCTAGACCCTGCGGCAGAGGAGCCCACTCGTCCTCTGCACAACAAACCATTTGATGTGCTCCGGTAGTATAACCTGCTGCTTTTTTAGCGGCTGCGTCTGCTACTGCATTACCTCTGCTTATTAAATCGTCCCCCTTTTGGTGCCCCTTGCACTTAATGATAGCCACTCTTGTTGGTAGCAGCAACGCCTCTGCTAATTCTTTCATGTCCTGCTGATGCTTGATGGGCTTGCCCCCTGGTGTGATATAACCTGCTCTCTCCCAATGACCCAGTTCCACATGGGCTGTTCCTACCACGTACGCCGAGTCTGTGTAAATGTTAACTTCCTTGTTTTCCCCCAGCCTTAGTGCTGCAATGACAGCCAACAGTTCTGCTCGCTGTGCTGATTGTACGCCGTCAGGCTTCCCTGATTGCACAACCCAAAACTCGCCGGGGCCCCCGTGAGTCTCCATTACTACTGCAAATCCTGACTCCACCCCACCTTCTTGGCTCCTGTAGCCACACCCATCTGTCCACATATTTTCCGCCCCTGGGATCGGTTCTGCTTCTAAGTCCGCCCTCCATTTAGCTGCTTTTGCCACCTCAGTTACACACTCGTGTGCCGGACCCTGCAACATACAATCAGCCATGTTAATCCCTTCATGTGTGAACAGTAGGTTTGGCGCTGTCAGGACCTTCTGTATTCTTCTCTGTCTCAGTGGGGTGAGTGTGAACATCTGCGAGTTTACATAAGCCATGACGCTGTGGCTGGTCAGGATATGTAATGGGTGTCCCGTGACGATGTGTGCTGTCTTTTGAACCAGTTTCGCAACTCCTGCTACGTGTTGTGTGCATGGAGGGTGTCGTTTTTCTGTGTTGTCTAGCAAAATGCTCGCGTGTATCAAGACCTTGCGGTCCCGTCCCTTCTTTTGATATAGCACTCCGTTCACGCAGGAACGCGTTTCAGAAACATCCAAAAAGAATGGTAGGTTATAATCAGGCACTGCCAAGTCCACTGCCTGAGCTAGTGACTGTTTTAACTTGATAAAGTGCTGCTCAGCGTCAACAGTCCATTTTAGCTTCGCTGGCAAATTTCTCATCCCCAGCTGTCTGACCATGTCTCTCAATGGTTGTGTCAGGCCCACATAGTCTGGTACGTAATGTCTGCTGTACCCAGTCAGTCCCAAAAATGACAACATGTCCTTAACTGTGTCTGGTCTGGGATGATGCAATATGGTGGTTCTGTGTGAAGGGGAAATGCCGGTCAAACCTCCTGTGACTATGCGGCCTAGGAACTGAACTCTAGGCCTGCAACACTGCAACTTATCTCGCGACACGCTATAGCCTGTCTCCCACAGTTTTAGGAGGACACGTGTGGTGGCCTCCAGGCACGATTCGGCGGTTTCTGAGCTAATTAACACGTCATCAACATATTGGATCAAAAGAGACCCTTCTGGCATGTGGCAGGTCTGCAGAGATATAGACAAAGCTTTATTGAACAGTCCCGGTGACAGGGCCAGCCCCTGTGGGAGTCTGGTGTACCGGTACTGCCTGCCATTGAAGGTAAATGCGCAGAAGTCTCGGCATTCCTCTGCTAGTGGGACACAAAAGAATGCGTTAGCCAGGTCAATACAGGTGAACCACTTCATTTCAGGTGACAGTGAGGATAAGGCTACATATGGGTTTGGAACTGGAATGGTGGGAGTTATTAAGATTTCATTAATGGCCCTTAGGTCATGTGCCATACGATATGTACCAGTGCCTTTCTTCTCTACTGGGAGGATGGGGGTGTTCCAGTCTGAATCGGCCTCTTCTAAGACCCCTGCAGCCCAAAGCGCGTTTATGGTCACAGTGATCCCAGCCTCTGCAGCTGGTTTGTGTGGGTATTGTCTCACCCACCTGGGGCGGTCGGCCTGTACCTCAAACTTGACTGGTGGCTGCGAGATGAGGCCCACGTCATGAGGTCCCTTCGACCACAGAGAAGCCGGTATCTGATTCAGAATTGTCTGTGAGTCAGGGTGATCGCAGCATTCTCTCCCGTGGAACCTGCTCAACATTTCATGGGTTAATTTAATTTTATCAAACGACCGTGTTTTGATAAACCAGGTGTCACAAGATTTGGTGTAGATTATACATGGGATGTTAGTTAATTCCCAGTCCTCAGCGGCTGCAGCTCTCCTAATCATGCCTCCTAACTCCTTAGCCATGTGTGCAGGGTGCAAAGCCAATGAAATATGTGGAGCTGCCGATTCGCCCATCATGTACCAGCGTCGCTGTTCAGGTGTCAGACGCACTGAGGCGGCCACCCCCTCGGGCCCTACCATTATCCCCCGAGTCTCTATTTCCCATACCTGCCCCTGTAGCTGTTCCCCAAATTCTTCCCCATAAACTGGATCCCCTACTGGATCATAAAACAAAGTGACATGCAGTGGGTCGGGGGGCGGGACATAAGGCTCAAGGAGATTGATCCATGGTTTCCAGGACATGAACACAGAGTGGATGCCCTTTGCGGTGCATGAGTCAGGTTCCAGGAGCCCCCAGTATATGTCGACCGTGGGGGGCCACTCCGTGGAGATCAGGTACATCCCGGTGTTGATTTCCTGTGAACACTGGATTTCGGTACCGTCCGACAGCGTCACCACCAGACCTAGGGGACTACACAACACAGTAGCTCCTAGTTTAGTCAGGATGTCTCTCCCGCAGAGGTTAACAGGCGCTGACTCTGAGATGAGGAACCTGTGGTTAATGGCCTGCTGGCCACACTGTACAGTCATTGGAACAGTTTTATGCAGACTTTGAAACTCCCCCGAGAACCCACGAACTATGACAGCATCGTTGCTCACTAAGTCATCCGGCAAAACACAATTGATCGCAGAGTGTGTTGCTCCTGTGTCCACCAGAAATGATAGTTCTTGAGAGCCGACTGTCAAGGACAGCATGGGATCCGCCGTAGCGCTGCTGTCGGAGTTCTCGTTGGGGCCCCGTCATGCGTGCTGCTCTGCTCCCCAGTCTCCAAGTGGGAACTGTCCTGGGACTACAGAAGGGTTAGGTGCAATCATGTACGGACCTTTCCCCCTCCCTCGCCCGCTGACATACTGGTGCCGCTCCCTTGAGTTATGAGGACACTCCCTCGACCAGTGCCCCTCCTCCCCGCAGATGAAACATCCACCTGTCATATCAGGACCCCGTCCGCCAGGACCACCCCGAGTGCCTCTGCCCCTTCCACGACCTCTGCCTCTGAAACCCCCGTTAAATCTTTCGTGTGGGTGCTCCCACCCCTGTTGCGCATAAGGAGCGTATTGAGGACCGTGGGGCGGGCCCCCGTACGTGTACACCGCCTGCGACATATCTGGTTGAGGTAGAGTTTGGGGAGGTCGATGGGCTTGAACCGGAGCTACCGTAGCAGCTTTTGGCTTTTTACCCTGTTTGTCTTCTGTGGCCTTACGCCGCGCCTCAGCTAAATGTAGTTTTAGCAGTTCTATTTCACTTTTATCTCGTTCCTCTTTCTTTTCTTCCGCTTTGTCTAGGGCCTTAGTTAAGTGATGAATGAGGTGCTTGTTCCACTGGTCAGAATCGCAATCTGTTAAATCTGGATTGTTTTCTATGGCTTCCTGCACATGCTTTGGGACGCCATCCAACACAGCCTTCCTAAACCAGTCACGGTGGGGGCCTTGGGTTCCTGGGTGAATACCAGTTTGAGACACCCAGGTGTCTACAGCTTGGCCTAGATAAGCTGTGGGGGTCAACTTATCAGACCACGTGAACTTGGGAACTGCGGATGCGGCACGCACAGGCCATTTTTTACGGAGGGCATCCCCTAATGCCCCAATGTACCTGTTGAGAGGGGCCTCATGTAAAGCGTGAGTTGTGCCTGCATCATACTCGATATCTCTAAGGTCTGTGGTAGTACAACAACGCGCTGCCACCCCCCTAAAGTCTCCTAGAGCCAGAATTTTTCCGGCAGTAAGCTTATCCAGTTTGGCCAGCCAAATGCCTCCCCCCTCGCTGAGAGGAGGAAGTTGGTCAGTCAGGGCGGTTACGTCAGTCAATGTCCAGGGTTGATATTCGCGCTGTCCCGCGGGTCCGGACACGAGTGGCATGATTTCGGCTACTTCAGGACTTTTATTACCCGTTTTAGATCTAGTGCCTGCGTGAGGCCCCGCGAAACCCCTCTGACTGGGCTGCTCTGAGCAGCCAGGCTGTGGTGAGTGAAGCTGCTCCCTGATCTTGCGCAACTCTTCTCTGGCCTCTAGCAGTTCCGCTTTCATAGCTTCTGTGTCAGCTCCCTCCTTCTCACTCCCCGAAATGTCTCCCTCGCTTGCTCCGCTCGGTTCTGTGTGTGTGCTATCTGAATCTGACTCCATCCAATTCCCCTCTAACACACAGTCAATCCTTACCGCGCGTCCAGCTCTCCCTTTATCTCCCCCCTTGCATCCCTTAATGGCTTTTGCTGATGGGTCTCCCTTTGATTTGTGTTTTCTGACAGCTGTGGGGCCCCCCTTCCTTTTAACTCGCCTGTGTGTTCCTGGTATGGGTTTTGAAGCGCGCTCGCAGCCCTCTTCCCTGTCAGATGGTTCTGAGTGTGTGGACTCTGCATCTGAGCTATCGTCTTGCGAATCAACACATTCATACCAGCCCTCCTGCCTCGCGCGTACTTCGTCAAACGGTTTAATCCCTGTGGGTTTCATTGTGGATTTATCGCGTGTTCTATTGGGCTCCCCGTCGACCGCTTGGTTAACTTTTATGGTTCCTGTTTTAACATTAACCACGGGATACATTCCACCAGCCCCTCCCTGCGCTCCTCCTGCGCCCTCCGCTGAGGGAGCTGAGGCCTCTACGCGCTTGGGCTCATATGGCGGTGGTGCGAGATTCTCCTCTCTGTCTGTTATTTTCAGACCGCTTTTCCTAGCCTGTTCCTGCACGACTCCCAGCCAGTACTGTTTGTACTGACGACTCCGCACTAAATCTTTTTCCCTTTTAATAATTTTACGTGCCAAGCGTTTACGGTTTATCATTCCTGCAACCTTATGCGCATGTTTTAGTCGCTCTACTTTGCTGCGAAACTCCCGTATTTTATAGTCAATAATGTCCCCCAACGACACTCTGTCTTTCCCTTGCCACCCCGTTTTCGAGATCCACGATCTCAGTTTTGTGGAACACTTGTTTTTTTGTTTTTTCCATTTCTTGGGATTGTCCTCAATAGGGGGGATTATCTTACTGGTCAGGGTTATCTGTTCGTCTAAAGTTTTCCACTCCCATAATCCAAGACCCCACTTTAAATCAAACTGCTGTTGGATCGTGTGCATTTCCCCACCAGGCATTGCTGACAAATCACCGATACTCGCCTTCAGTCGTCTTCAACCTTACTTTGATAGATTGGGGCTCAGTTGACACCGTAAGGTTTACCACCCTCAATCAATTCAGGTTCTTGGTCCGAAATCAGGCGATTCTGGGGGTACCTCAGGTCCCCGGGACGCCCGTGACCCAGCTGACTCGAGAACGCCGCTCGGTCTTGCCGTCGCCTCGTCAGGCAAACGGGAGGGTTGCCACACCCCAGGAAACAAAGAAAACACTTGTTAGGGACTCCAACCCTGTATTTTCCTTTAAATTGCCTTTTTTTTTTTTTTTTTTTTTTTTTTTTTTTTTTTTTTTTTTTTTTTTTTTTTTTTTTTTTTGCCTTGTTACCTGTAGCCTTGGTTTTATCTTTTAATTTGAATCAAAACAAAATTGAATTTGGCATCGACCAAACACCATTAGTTCATCACAATTTGGTATTTATGCAAATGTGCAGAATTTTGTTGTAACAGGTATTCTGCTTACCTTATTTTATGCCGGCATGGATGAACCAAAGGTCTTTAGAGGATGGGCCCTGGATTCCCCTCCAAGAACGTCGGGGTCACCATCTGTGAAGGGCTGACCACGTTCCCACCACTTCAGCCCAGCGTGTTCGTTCGATTGTAGGAGAAAACAGGAGCCACCAGCCAAACTGTTGCAATGCTATCAAAAGGCTTTATTAAAATCAAAGATATATCTCGGGAGAATCTCAGAGACACCAACACTACCTGTGCATCAGAGAATTCTCAAAGAGTATGTTCAGACGCAGTCATTATATACTGTTTTCTCCACCCCTCTGTCCACTCTTCTATACCTTACATGGTAATGTCATCCATACATACCACACTTCTTCTTTCTGCCCCCCCAACACTTTTCCCCAATGGACTTATGGTCCCTGCCGATGGACTGAGAGGCCGGAAAGAGGCCACCATTCATGAAGATGCTGTAAATTCATATTTCCCCACCGTCGGCACAATCAGGCCTACGCCTTCTGCTTTTTAGATCTCACTCTACAGTGTGGTTTGCTCAACATCCTCTCCCTAGGGTTCACCGCTCGGACACATCTTAGACAATGGTTACATTTTACTTCTACATGAAACAGTGGTTACATTTTACTTCTGTATTATGTTAAAAGGATAATGTTAAAAGAGTATTTTAATATGTTAAGAGAATACTGTATTATGTTAATATGTCAAAAGAGTAAACATGTGTACTGTGTTAAAAGAATAAACAAAGCATGTGTTAACTGCTAAGCAAAAAACCCAAATCACAACACTACTTAAAACATTTTTTTTAAACACAGACATACTGAATTACAAGTTTATTGAAAACTGCACCAGCAGAGCCGGAGTGGCTAATCGGGAGATTCGGGAGGATTCCCGATGGGCTGGCTCATGTCAATCTCTAGTCAGTGTTGCCAACTTAGCAACTTTGTCGCTATATTTAGCGACTTTTCAGACCCTCTAGCGACTTTTTGTAGTAAAAAGCGACTAGCGACAAATCTAGCGACTTTTTGTGGTGTTATTGGAGACTTTTGGAGACTCTGAACAAACACGCTCTTCAGTTGCTGTCCTCTGGGCCGTGAGCCCCGGCGGGTGCTGCCGTGAGCCCCACAACACTCAGTACAGTCTCACACTCAGAGCAGACCCTCACCGCTCCACGTCCACACTGCAAATGAACTGCGCATGCCCAAAGCTGCCGCCGACGGGGGATGTAAATATGTGAGACACGAAAAGAAATCACTGAATTTAACTCACACAGTCTCAGTCATTCTTCATCTCATTCACCACGTAGCCGGTCACTCGACTAGTCCACAGTGCGTCTCTGTGAAAGCTAAACATCTAGCTAACTTGCTCATCATGTCTCACTCTAAACTCTATTCTCAAAAATGCAGGAAAGAGTGGGAATCAAATCCTGAATTTAAAGGCTGGCTGAAGCAATGTATTGGAGATAATACACGGACATACTGCCTGTATTGTAAGGTTGATTTCTATGCCAACTAGTTCCTGCTAACTGCTACTCATATACTAACATTTAACAACACAGCAAAAAAACTATTTATGTAATTTACGTAAAAAAATTATTTATACAAAGCATTAAAGTCATGTAGTTCTTTTGAGAAGTGACAGCCTATTTCAAAGGCAACAGATGTTGTTAATTTGTAGTTCTAACATATTTAGGGTGTTTTTTTCCTCTTTTTCGTCTCTCCCAACGTTATTCATTTACAGCTTCAAAAACATGTATTATGCAAATTAGGTGATGACGTCATTTAGCGACTTCTAGCGACTTTTAGGACAACCAATAGCGACTTTTCTTACTGAGGCATTGGCAACAGTGTCTCTAGTTTGGGCCGATTGGGAGAGAAAAATAATTTTGGGCTGGATTTGGGCATTAAACTCCCGGTGTTCTGAAAATCTGTGCTACCCCTCGAGCTGTCCTACCTTGGGCTACTGCGCATGCGCATGCTAAGATTACGTCACTGTCAGCATAGCCCAGAATTTTGCGCTACCAGCTGTTTTTTGTCTTGGAATAACGGTGAGTTTTGCCCATTTATCATATTTAATCATATTGCAATGTAAGTCTTTTTGCATTTTATTGTGTTTTTTCGACAATTGTTAAATATTTTTGTGATTATCCTAGCAAAGACCTCGTAAATATTATATTTGCTCGAGTGTTTCCAACAAGTGGAGGTTTCAAATGTCTGTTTTAGCCTCGCCGTACTCGATTTTATCCATCTGTTCATTCCAGTGTCCTACACTAACTGGTTTTAGTTGATTCACCTCATAACGAGTACTTCTTAACGTTTAACATTCGTTCAGTTTGGCTATTTTATATTTCTGAAGCAATTTTCTTAAATACAAGTAAATAACCATGTAACGTTCATGACGTTTGCGCTGTCATTTCTTCATGTTAGAAGGTGATGCTGACGACAAGAACATAACAGAAATGGTACAACTACCGATGCAGTACAGAAATTTTAACAGACCAACGCCGAGAGACCAAGACTGCAGTGTTATTTTTGTAGTATTTTTAATGTTCACAGTTTTATTCTAGAATAATTTGCAATAACTGTATCATAATGTATAATTAAAATTTGTTTTGCTCCAGTGCAATGTTTCAATAATAACTTGTGATTTTATTAATGGTAGAAGCACGTTCGGATAAGGTAATATAGCCTATAAAATGATCATACCTACCTACAGTATTAATGCTGTACACACGTTCTGATATGGTAATGTAGCCTATAAAATGATCGTACCTACTGTTTTAATGCTGGATGCACGTTCTGATAAGGTAAATATAGCCTATAATATGATCGTACCTACAGTATTAATGCTGTACGCACGTTCTGATAAGGTAAATATAGCTTATAAAATGATCGTACCTACCTAGTATTAATGCTGTACACACGTTCTAATAAGGTAATGTAGCCTATAAAATTATCGTACCTACAGTATTAATGCTAGAAGCACGTTCGGATAAAGTAATATAGCCTATAATATGATCATACCTACAATATTAATGGCAGAAGCACGTTCATATAAGGTAATATAGCCTATTAAATGATCGTACATACAGTATCAATGCTAGAAGCACGTTCGGATAAGGTAATATAGCCTATAATATGATCGTACCTACAGCTACTGCTGTGGTACTACACTTTGACACGGTAGCAAGAATCGATAGACATGTCTATAATTTTGCGCTACGGGTGTGCGCCATGTGCGCTGACAGTGACGTAAAATTAGCATGCGCAGTAGCCCAAGGTAGGACAGCTTGAGGGGTAGCACAGATTTTCAGAACACCTGGATGAAAAAGGGGCCCACTCCGGCCCTGTGCACCAGTATAGCACACTTAAACACACATAAAAACATGTAAAAACAACACAACTTGCATTTGTTCAGTCAGTGCAATTATGAATATAACATCGAATGTAAAATAAATAATACCAAAGAACTTGAAACTGACAAAAACAATAGGTTGACAACTTTGGTCAAACATGTAAAAAATAAACTGCAAGAAACCTTTTAAATGGTTCAAGAATTCTAAATATAATTTAAAATAAATAAGGAGATGAAATAAGAGAAACAGCAATACCTATGCGGCTAGTTTGCTAGCGCAGACATCACGCAGAACACAAAGCATGTAACGGCCAGAAATATGTGTACTGTCTCTTTAAGGGAGCGAGTTGAGTGCGCTTATGGAATATTGTTGTTTTTTAGCTTTCTGCCGTAGACCGAATCAGACCACTGCTCTTTATTTTATCTTTATTTTATTTCTGTAAGTAACGCATTCAATGAGCTTTGGACAACTCACCAGTTCATGTATGAACACTCATGTAGTGCTGGAGCCGTTTTATTTTGGTCAACCAGCAAATAAACGGACTAAGTGGAATACCACCAGCGCGAGTACGAGTCAGTGATTCACCACTCCTCTGTGTGCTTCGTGTTTCACTCACCTGTTAACTGTCCAAGTTTTCTGTCCGTGTCGGAGTGGATATTTAAGGTTGAACTAACTCCGAAAAGCGTTGCAAGCATAGAATTAGACTGAATAGATCTGTTTTTATGGATAGATCACATTGTCACCAATACCCGATCTAGAATTTTTTCCAATATCGGGACCGAAACAGATATTAATATCGGAATTGGTGCATCCCTAGTTCATAGCATCAGTGCCTTCATCATGCAGGAACTGCTGACACACTTCAGATACATGAGACCACTGCACCAGCATATGGTCTCACAATGGGTCTGAGGATCTCATCACGGTACCCAATGGCAGTCAGGGAATCTCTGGCTAGCACATGGAGGTCTGTGCAGTCCTCCAAAGAAATGCCTCCCCACACCATTACTGACCCACTGACAAACCGGTCATGCTGGAGGATGTTGCAGGCAGCAGAACACGTCTCCAGACACTGTCATGTGCTCAGTGTGAACAGGGCACCAATGGTGAATTTGCCAATCTTGGTGTTCTCTAGCAATTGCCAATCGTCCTGCACGGTGATGGGTGTCATGGAAATTTCCTAAAAATAGATGAGGACTCAGACGTGGTTAAAAGAGTTTTATTTAAAAAGTAAAAAAGCACGAGAGTCTCGTCTAGAACAAGAACTCTTGAGGAGAGAGGGCAGTCCAATGTCCTTTATTCCGTTGTTATCACATGTTTACAGTGCATTTGGGCACAGTGAGAAACTGAGGGGGGAGGAATGCACAGTAGACAGTTTTCGTCTCACATGTACATTCCTCCTAATATGGATCTTTCCTGTTTTTAGCGGAAGAGACCGACGTATCAGTTGTACATAAGCTTTCTCTCTCTGCACATTAATCTGACGCCGGTTACACACAAACAAGGACATGATTACAAATGAATCACTGAACTGAATCACTGATCAACCTTATTCAGTTTTTCTGCTAATAAGAAGGGAATGTACTAAATCATAATGTTCTTATGTGATCTTAAATGACATTAGCAAATTTCCCTGACATGGGCTGTAAGCAGATACCAGCTTCATGGACTCAGTTTCTCACAGTTTGAGCAGAAACATCTATGGTGAGAGAACTGACAAAATGCCAAAGTGACCAAAATATCAGCCAGAAAGGATGGGAACAGAGAAAAGGTCTGCAGAACCTCTCTTGCTAATTGCCTTGCATTTCTACCTGTTGTCTGTTCCATTTGCACAACAGCAGCTGAAATTGATTCAGTGTTGCTTCCTAACTGAATAGGTTGGTTTCACCAAAGTGTGGTTGACTTGGAGTTACATTGTGATGTTTAAGTGTTCCCTTTATGTGTTCCCAAATGTCTTGGTCCTCCCGAGGTTTCTTCCTAATCCCCACCATCATAGGGAGTTTTTCCCTTGCCACTGTCGCCTTTGGCTTGCTCATTAGGGATCTGGACCCATACGATTGTAAAGCTGCTTTGTGACAACATGTGTTGTAAAATGCGCTATATAAATAAAATGGACTGACATTTTTTGAACAGTGTATATTATTCATAATAAACTTAATATCACCCAACTTGACATTCACCAAGTGCACTTCAATCTAACACATTAAGAATCTTAGACAATGTCAATTATATTACATTATATATTACCCAACAGTTTCATTTCAGTTTCTAGTAGATCACTTGAAGAATATCCAAGAAGACAGTATTCATTCTGTTTGAGCAATTGCGTAAGTGTTTGTTCTAAAATAAAATCCAAGGCATGGACCACAAACTGCACATTATTTTTTTTTATTTCTGGAAGGCAGGATCTTCACTGTCCCAAACACTCAAGCTGCTCATCCTTCTGATGCCGTCCAGAGGCTTGCTGGTTTATGTGGTCCTCAAAACTGAATCTATGGAATTGGGGGGAAAAAAACCATTTAGAACTCAGAATAAATAGAGGAACAGTACAGATAGTACAATCCTAAATTGCATTTTCGATTAATAAAGTACTACATATAAGCATATACCACTTATAGCATTCAATTGTTATATAGTACACTATGCCTGACCCAGATTTTTCTGGTCCATAAGCAACAACTTGATAAGCTCATCCAATATTACACTGCACCTTGCAATTTAATTTTGCACTGTCCTCTAGTCTCATGCCCAGTACCATTTACCTCTACACTCCCTGTCTAACCTGAATTAGTTCTGAAGTCCTTCTAAAAACCACTCATGTGCAAGAACATCCTCGAGCTCAGGACGTTTTTCAGGGTCCTTTTGCAGACACCATGTTATCAGATGGCTGCACTCTGTGTGTGTAGCAACGGAATTAGTTGAGAAAGGAAATCAGTTACCATCTGAAACCTCTGATCTGACTGTTCTAATGGCTTATTCAACGTTTTTAAATGACAGAACTGTACAGAAACCTCCACTAACAAAAAAGACTGAACAAGTCTTTTTATAATTTTAAGACGGTTACAAAATGTTGAATTGCCAATTCTCCATTCTTCATTAGTCCATTTTATCAATCTGTGGTTGTGTATTACATTACCAGATGAAATGATTACATAAATGATCATTTTGCAATTTAGACTTTCTAGTTATCTTAAAGATGCTTCTGCCTTTTCACCTCTGGATGGGATTCCCTTGAAGCACAGGTCTGCCTCAACAATGTCCTCCACCGTCTCAAAGGGCATAGCTCCACAGACAAGAATGTAGAGGAGCACACCAAGACTCCAGATGGTGGCTTGACAGCCCTCATACGTCTTATCAACCAGCCATTCAGGTGGGGAGAATAACTTGGTGCCTGAGACGAGAGAGAATCATCAGTAACAAAATAAAAAGTTTATAATAGTCTCTAATTTGATCCCATTTTTTAACTTGAGGTGCACATTTCATTCCTATGGTGAATAACCTTTAAAGAGCCTGTATGGTCCGGTCGTAAGCAGATCACCACAACCAAAGTCGATCAACTTGACATTAAGGGTGTCTGTGTTGACCAGAAGGTTCTCTGCCTTGACGTCTCTATGTAGAACTCCACGGTCATGGCAGTGAAGGACAGCCTGAACCACCTGATGCATGATCAGTCGTGCCTGTGGCTCAGGCAGTTGGAATTGGTGCAAGACCAAGAAGTCAAACAGGTCCATGCACGGGATGGGTCGCTCCAGAATCAAGATGAAGCAGTCCTCGCACTCAAACCATTCTAGGAGCTCCACAATATGCTCACAATGAGGCGGCTTGCACACCATCTCCATTAAAGCCACCTCTAGGGGGAGACTGCGAGTTTCGCCAGGCTAAAATTAAGGAACTCATGGTTAGTATGCGTTTGAAGTTTCACAGTAGAATTATAGTTAGCAGGTTAACATTAAAGGGATCTGAATTGGTACCAATCATTAGATGAAACCTGAATCTAAAAAGTGAACTGTTTTCTATTCGTGTTGGAAGGAGTCACTGAATGGAAAATTAACAGTTTTGCGTTTATAGTTCCTTTGCAATTTTACCCATCTAAAAAGTTCCAGACATTGTTGCAATATTACATAAGTAAAGATATTGGACTTACAACAGTGATGAACTGCTCTTTGTCACTCCTTGGCACAATTTTAATGGCGATCTGGTCACATAAAAAACACAGCAAGTGAAGTTGTTTACACAAAACAGTCAGTTCATTTAAGTCAAGTCAAGTCAAGTGGCTTTTTTTTGTCATTACATCTGAGTACAGGTACACAGTATAATGAAATTTTGTTCCTCCGGAACCGTGGTGCAACACAAATCAACAGTACAACAGACAACATAAAGTGCGGCAGGGTAGCAGTACAAGAATGTGCAAAATGTGCAGCATGGGGCAATCTCACAACAAAACACTACAAAAAATACAATAAATACAACAGGCGAAGACAACTGACAGACATGACGGTGTAAAGTGCTGGTACAGTGCAATGTGGTGTGAGTGGTGTCGGAGATGAGTGATATATTGTGTCATACATGAACACAGTGGTTCTGAGGTAGTTATTAGGTCCTGTGGGAGAGCAGCAAATATTTCTGGTGGGGGGTTCAATGCAGTCTTTTTGTGCGTGTGTGGGGTCAGATCAGTGTTGGTGTGTGTCAGTTCCGTATCTGGGAGTTGAGGAGCCTGACTGCCTGGTGAATGAAGCTGTGAACATATCTAAGATGGTAGCCACAGCTTCTCTGGTAACTCATAAATCTGGAGTCTGATAAATACTCATCCACAGATTGCCAAGCTTATCACATTGTATATTCAGGATCTTTGTGTTCAAAAAGTGGAAAAAGGTCAAGGCACATTAGACTTGACCACTTGATTGCCATGTGAATAACAAAGGCTCTCTAGGGAAAACTCATAGCTCCTTCAAAGTTCTAATCACAATCTAAAATAGAAATTAGGTCCCACAATTATTCTTGTATTGTGTGCTGATGCTCACCTGTTTACCATCAGCATCGCGGACTCCTGCATACACTGCGCCGCATCCTCCTTTGCCCAGGAGATCTCCCAAAGTGTAGCGTGAAGCGAAGCTCTCTACATGAAACAAAAAAAGTTACATCCTTGTACAACATAAGATTCAGTCAAAAAAAAATCAGCAGGTGTAAAATGCTGGTAGTGTTGAGGGTGTTACTCTAGACAGACCTAGGCACTCCTCCTCTCTCTTCCTCTTCCTCGCCTGCATCTCCATGGGGTGGGGTGCCAAGTCTTGAGGAGCATCCCCTGTTCTCTTCCTACTCTGCCTCAGGGGTTCCTCTTCTCTCCCTCGCTTTGCAGAGGAGCGGGACGCCGCCACGGGACCTTCAGTCGGGGCAGAGCGCTTCCTCCTCTTCTTTTTCTCACTGGGCCACGAGGTGTGTGTGGACTTTTCACCACATCCAACGGGCACCAAAACTGTGATGTCCTCTTTGTCCCCTTCACTCTTGATCTTTCTGCTCCTGGGACTTGGTGTGCCAGAGTTGGAAGAGGCTCTGCTTATAGTGGCCTTGCAGTCCCTGCACCTGGAGGGTCCAGGCACCACAGAGTTCTGCCTGAACTGGGCCACTTTCCTGGGCTTGCTCCCCTTGCCCTCAGCTAAAATGAAGAGAACACAATGTTTTTGTAACCTTTAAGTAACATTAGGATTATTTTAACATTAGCCATATAACATAATATTAGCAACATAATGCATCATTTATATTGGGGGTCATTTATTTTGACATGGGGGGGGGGGGGGTGTTTTGTGGAGTGGCGAGATTAAAGCTCGCGTTGTGTTCGGTGGATTGCTCCTACTTCCGAGGTGGATTTTAAAAAGTTAAAAGTCCCATCCATTGGCTCTATTGTGGAATTTTGTTGAATACGTCCTTTTTTCGGAAGCTAGAGTTTATTTTAAACTCCCATGCCTTTCACTACTAAGACACCAGATAATTATATATCATAATTATATATATAAGCAAATATAGTGTGTGTATCGTTATTTGTAGTAGTAATTGCGATCGCAAGATATATGCAAGATAGGATGTGTTAGCTCACTGGAAGTGGAAATTACCCAACACAATATAGTTTGTATAGACCACTAACAGGCGGACGGCGGTCCGGATCCGGACCCGAACGCAGTCCTATAAGGACCCAGAATATATTGTTAAAAATATTTTTTTATTTTGACGGGAGAATTAATTTTAAACCGGAGCATTTATTTCAGGGCTATTGAAAAAAACACTCCGTCACGAGTGTTACGTTCGCCACCCCCAACAAATCACGTTTAATCCGACCCGCCGAACGTGTCTAAATTATAGTAAAATCGTCATTCATTTCCCCTTTTCACCCTTTCATTTGCAATATCCTCGTTTCCCCCAATATATAGCGCATTAGTCCAGACACATTGACCTGTTGGAGTGGAACTTTCCTGCTGCCGTTTTGCCCTTCGGTAAAAATGAGCGGAGCAAAGAAAAGAAAAGTGGACACGGAGTGCCGAGTGTTTAAAAAAAAGTTGACAACAAAATATTTTTTCACGGAGGTCCGATCAACGGCTGTATGTCTGACATGACAAGAAACGGTTGCAGTTTTCAAAGAGTACAATATCAGCCGTCACTTTGCTACGAAGCGAGCAAGCAGTCAACAGAAGGACAAGCGGCTACTGCTCAGACGTTGGCAGTTTCTCTGCATATGGAAAGTTTGGAGGAGCGTTTTTAAATTAATCACAATGTGCGCATTTACGCACAGCAGCGGTTCAGTAGCTTAATGAACACCCCGCACATCGCTCTCAATTTAAAGAGCCCTTTCTGGTTTCTGCTGCAGGTAGGATATTTAATGCAGTCTGTCTCTCAGAACAATCCGTCCATGATTTTGCGGTGTTTAAAACGATTAGAAATTACTGAGCTCGAGTATTTCGTTGGGTAATAATATGTTTTGAATGTTGAATGTGTTCCATTTATCTTTTTCCAGTAAGTGTTGATTTCATTAACTTTGCACCTTCAGTTGAAATGTATAAAAATAATCAATTTAATTGCGTGTCAAATGCTCCTGACCCGGACAGCGTTAACCACCACACCCCATGATGTACTGGTAAAATAAATTAGTATTAATGGCGCTAATGTCTTCTAACGTTAGCTAGATAATTTAGCAATGCTAACATAGGTTAGTCATGCTTCTCCAAAAAACTTGGGTTAAGTCGGTCTTGGAAAAATGTGCTTATGTTTTCTATTCAATAACGTCCTGTAAACCGATACTGAAAAAATAGCGTAGCGTGACTTACCCTTAGGAGAAAGGGAACGATCCATGTCTTATTCGCTGTGCGTAAATATCGGTTTGACCTGACGCGCCTTTTTTTTGATCCTATCGTCGTCTTGCCGGAATATGGTAATGAACTAATGAACCCGAACAGGACTTTGTATACATAGGGTAACTATGGGTAACTGTGCCGGTAACTATGGGTAACTGTGATGTCATAATAACATTGCGCCATCCTCCCACAAACTTCTACACCTGTGTTTCTGTGATGAGTGTATGAAGTGTAATATTTAGTATATTAAATATTTTATATATTTTAGTATTTGACATTTCACAGAAGGCAGGTGAAATGCTATAGGCTAACTGATATTTATGAAGCTGTGCACTGTATAGATGGACAAATGTTACCTTTTGTGTTTATTTAACTGTCAAATTCTTGAAGTACCAATAGAACATTACGCATAAGCAGTAATCAAAGCCATATGCTTGCTGTTTTATAATATGCAAGAAAATAAAAAGGTAATAATATAAAAACCAAATGTTTATGATGTATAGTGAACTGTACAAGTCAAGAAATGTAACTATGAAGCTAATTCTAGAACCAAATAGTTTACAGTTTTTTGCAGTTGCTAAGACACAATTTCTGAAACTGTGTCTCTTTTGTCGAAACTTAACACACAGAAGCCAATGCTACACACACAACAGGCAAAACATCTCACACTTTTGGAAAAAGCACACACTTCAACCAAAACTCTTGCCACTCTTGCCAAAACCATATTTTTGCATCTAAACGCTACACACAAATATCAGATGATTAGCCTCTCTTATATGTGACTACACACTTATGTGATAAATAGAAAACACTACTACCATGTGTTTTTTAAATGTTCAGTGTATAGTCTGTTCCAAAAGTATACCATAGTTCACATATACAGAGGTTTTTATGCACATTCATAAACACCACGAAGTAAAATAGTAACAAGGTTTATTTACTTTTTGCTTGAGCAGTACACATGGAAACAAAAAGGACAAAAATACTGTACAATAGCAGACAAATTTAGGGTGCATCTTGTCTTGTATTTGGGTCTGGCCACAAGATTTCATCAACATCACAGGTGATGTCCTCTTTGGTAAGACAGCGGGGGAAGTATCTTCTTGAGTGACGTATCCAGCCCTGACATGCACCCTCATCAATGTCCCCACAAGCTTCCTCCATCACCTGCAGAAGTGGTATGTGATGGTGGGGTTGGCGGTCATAAACTTTCCACCTCCATGCCGAAAAAAACTCCTCAATAGGGTTGAGGAAAGGTGAGTATGGTGGGAGGTGAAGCACATCAAACTGTGGATGTTCGGTGAACCAATGTCGTACTTGTGTAGCACGGTGGAAACTTACGTTGTCCCAGATGACAACGTTCCTGGTCTGTTCTTGTCCATCTCCCTGGTGATGTGGAATGAGTTGTAGTGTGTTGAGAAAGGTGATGATGTGAGCAGTGTTGTAAGGACCAAAAGTAGCATGATGATGGACAACACCATTGTGGCAAATGGCTGCACACATTGTGACGTTCCCACCACGCTGCAGGGACACTGACTATGGCACGGTGTCCTATGATGTTTCTTCCTCTGCGTCTTGGTTTGGCAAGGTTGAAGCTTCATCAATATAAAGGAACTTGTGTTCCACTGCTGCAACATCTAGCTCCATTACTCTCTGAAACCAAACATTACAGTATTACAGTACTGTATTTGACCAAATGAAATGGGCATGTATCATACTCAACATTGTGTGGCACAGGACACTGGAGTAAAGTATAAATAAGAGGATAGCAGAGCATACTTGCACATATTCATAGTGCAGTTCCTTCACACTGTCAGAGTTGCGCTGAAATGGTGCCCTGTGTAGCTGCTTCATATGCACTTGATGTCTTCTCAGGAGTTGGCCCAGTGCAGATAGACTCACTGAATGAATGTTGCTGAAAGTGATGTTGTCAGTAATGATGTGCTGTTGTAGTTGTCGTAAAGGTATACTCGTGTTTTATATGACAATGTTTACGATGGCCTCCATGGTCAACCAAAGTGGCCTGGATCTCATCCGTGATGGTTGTTTGTGTTCTTCCTCTTCCTTGTCCTCTTCCTCATCCTCTACCTCTCTGTGAAGTATTAGCCTCCATTGTTGTGCAAACCAAGATTTGCAACCTATGGCCTCTTTATAGGGATCAAGTTCTGATAACGATTTGTAAAAATTAGCTAGAAGTGTTGTAACGTGTGAGAACTGTGTATGGTATTTTGGTAGGTGAGTGTAGCAGTTGTGTGGCAGTGTTTTCTAATAGAAACACATGGTTTTCAGTTTTGAATGTTGTGTCTTATGTGAAGAACTGTGTTTAAAGTTTTGCAAAAGGTGTGTTTTCGCATTTCTAAATGAGTGTAAGGCAGAGAATGTGCTTAAGGTTTGGCACACCCGGTCAATAGATAGGCTACATGGGTTAGTTGTTTCAGAAATTGTGCTATAAGGACCACTTTTTGTGTCTTAGCAAATGCAAAAAACTGTAATTACTGTTGTATGTAAAGCCAACATGTCAAGTCAATATATTATTAAATTTATTTTTAATGTAAGCTTTACAAATGCATGGGTCCAGATCCCTAATGGGCAAGCCAGGGCCCACAGTGACAAGGGAAAACTCTATAGCTGGGATTAGGAAGAAACCTTGGGAGGACCAAGACTCAAAAGGGAATGTATCTTCCATTGAGTGGCCCAGCTAGTAGCAGTTCATATTCATATTTCTACCTCTAAGCAGAACAGTCCCTTCAATGTGGTAGTTGACAGCATCAGCACATCCACTGGCAAAGCAAACCATTTCTAGGTGCTTTATGGAATTCTCTTTGTAGAAGTACGTAACCAAGATATAAAATGCAGACCCTCCTATCGTGTTGTGGGTCAATTTGACCCTTTTCAAAGTTTGAAGATGTAGGAAAACTATTTAAAATAATTTTTTCAGTATGAAACTTCTTCTGCTAGGGTTAATTAGTGTAATCAACATATTATATGAAAATAATTCATGTCAGTTATTTGCAACCACCCCCTGCATGTTTATATCACATAGATACTGTTCGGGTAAATTTGACCCTTTTTAAAATTTTTGACCCTTTTAAAAAAATTTTATTTTTTATTTTTTTTTATTTGTGTGTGTGTGTGTGTGTGTATGTGTGTGTATGTGTGTGTGTACAATTGTGTGTGTTTGTGTGTGTGTTTGAGTGTGTGTGAGTGTGTGTTTGTGTTTGTGTGTGTGTTTGAGTGTGTGTTTGTGTGTGTGTGTTTGTGTATGTGTTTGTGTGTGTGTTTGTGTGTATGTGTATGTATATGTGTGTGTGTGTATGTGTGTGTATGAGAGTGTGTGTATGAGAGTGTGTGTGTTTGTGTGTGTGTGTATGTGTGTCTGTGTTTGTGTGTGTGTGTTTGTGTGTGTGTGTGTGTGTGTATGTGTGTGTGTGTGTGTGTGTGTGTGTGTTTGTGTGTGTGTATGTGTGTGAGTGTGTGTGTATAAGTGTATGAGAGTGTTGTGTGTGTTTGGTATCATAGTTTGAACATGGGAATTTTCACATTTTTATCAAAAACGATCCTAATTGAACCATTACCTGTTACAAGTAAGGAACACCATTGCACTAAATATTGATAGAATAATTAATAATGTAGTTAGTAATTAAATATTCACACTGTTTGTTAGGATTTTTTTGGTTTCAGACATCTCTTGAACAATTAAACATGCACCAGGGTCAAAGTTACCCTAAACATCATGGCAATATGTAATATATGTATATAACACATGTAAATATGTATATAGCACACATGACAATGATAAGCATGGGCTCCAACAGGCTTATCTATGTCAACATAACTAAAGGGAGGGGCCTGGAGGTGACCACAGTCATTGTAGAGTATTTTTTAGGTAAGTGGATGTTTCTATTACGTTATGGTAATGCAACTAGTACAAGGTGCAGCACCCTAACCCTAGGTTTACGGTAGAGCTGTAATGAGCTAGAGAGTTAAAACTAGCTGTGAGACTTGGGCTGTGTTCGAAATAGCTTACTACATACTGCATACTGCACTCAGTATATACTGGAAACTGCATACTGGTCCTCGTAGTAGTATGCAGTAGTTTCCAGTATGCGACAAAAGCAAAGCATACTACAAGGTCACATGAACATAGCGTTGCATGATGGGATGCAGTACACCACGAAGATAGCTCTGTTCGCGTACTGGAATATTTTGCGGAAGTAGTATGTCATCTGGGGATGTTTTGCATACTGGAAAAATTATTTTTATTCACATACTGCATACTGCAAACTGATTTGGGGACCATGCAGTACGCCAGTAGTATGTAGTAGGCTATTTCGGACACAGCTTCGCTCTCTGTACTAGGGCTAGAGGTGAATAAACACATCGGCTGTATCTTTTATGTTCTCCCATTTCTTCTGTCTACATGAACGCATGAATCAAGATGAAACATAACATGGTGTCAGAAGCTTCTGCCAGTGTGCTGAAACGGAGTGAGGTAACAGCATAGAAAGCTAAGGAGAACTTCACGTTGTTCCACTGGAGATAACCTCACACAAAGCAGATATGGAACAGTTCAGCATTAAATAGAAATTACTCTGAGAGCCCAAGCTTACTTTGACCAAAGCCATTGAATGCCAGGGAGCAGATTAATGTAACGGCTGCCCCGGAGAAAGAAGGAGAAATCCATGCTCTAGAAGAGACCTTAAAACACACAAAGCATGGTAAACTGAAGAACACTAAAGTCAAGAGTCAAGTCAAGAGGCTTTTTATTGTCATTACATTTGAGTACAGGTACACAGTGTAACGAAATTATGTTCCTCCGGAACCGTGGTGCAACACGAATCAACAATACAATAGAAGACTTAAAGTGCCACAGGGTAAGAATACAACGTGCAAAATGTACAACATGGGACAATTTCACAACAGTACCAAAACACTACAATAAATACAACAGACCAGAGACAATTGACAGACATGACAGTGTAGTGCTGGTACAGTGCAATGTTCACTGCAGTCTTTTTGTGCATGTGTAGGGTCAGATCAGTGTTTGGTAGTCTTGAATGCACTCGGTTAAATGATGAAGCTTGGCATGCAACACTGCTCATCAGAGGAGTACTAGTTAACTTCAAGCCTGACACTGGTGCTGATGCAAATGTTTTGCCTCTAGAACAGGTCGGAAAGATGCCAGGAAGTCTGCACTTAAATCTTACAGACATGAAACTGGTTGCTTATGGAGGTGCAAAAATCACACCAGCCGGATGTGTCCAATTGAAATGTAGTACTGAGCGTGCAGAGCTAAGGTTGCTGTTCTATATTACCAGGCAAACAGCATGCCCAGTACTGGGTAGAGCAGCATGTCAAGAGATTAACCTCATAACCTCATTGAAGACATAAGAGAATGCTCGCCGACAACAAAAGAGGAGCTAGTGAATAAAATATCCTAAAATATTCCATGGACTGGGTGAGTGTCCAGGTGAACACCACATTCATGTTGACCCTGATGCAACACCAGTTATACATGGCTGCCGGAAAATCCCATTCACAGTCATGGATAAGTTGAGGGAGACATTAGCTAAGCTAGAGAAAGCAGATTTTTTCACTCCAGTCACCGAACCAACAAACTGGATTACCAGTTTGGTGATAACTGAAAAAAAGAATGGATCTCTAAGTCTTTGTCTTGATCCTCCTTTGCTTAAACAAAGCAAACAAGTGTCAGCATTATTCCATTCCCACAGATGTTCAAAGCAAGCTTGCAGAGAAGAGTTTTCTTCATTTTAGATGAAAAGGATGGACACTTGCAGATCAAGCTAGATGCACCTGCATCTCTCTTGCTACAGATTTAAGCGCCTACCATTTGGAATCAGATCAACCGGTGAGGACTTGTAACAAAAGAACAGTGATACTTCTGTTGACATCCAGGGTGTGCATGTCACTTCTAGTGAAAAAGAACACATTGAAATTCTACATAATGTAATGAAACATCCACAAGAAATGAATGTGAAATTAAATGCAGAAAAAGTTCAGTACAAAAGGTAAGAGAGTGAACTACATGGGGCATGTGATAACACCTGAAGGTGTGCAGCCAGACAAAGATAAGGTGAGAACAATTACTAATATGTCAGCTCCCTCTGACCGAATTGGTTTACAACGACTATTAGGTATGACACTATATATATATATATATATATATATATAAGTATATGCCAAACGAAGCAGCTATCACAGCACCTTTACAACAGTTATTAAGGAAAGACATGGAGTGGGGCTGGTCTCACAAGCATGAAGCAGCACTATAGTCTCAAAAGATCTTTGTCTGAGGCTCCTGGGCTGAGATTCTTTGATCCTGCCAATCCAGTGATGTTACAAGCAGATGCGTCCAAGGACGGGCTTGGCGCATATCTGATTCAAGAAGGTTCAACTATGCACAAATTAAGAAAGAACTGCTTGCGGTTGTGTTTCTGCGTGGAAGATCCACCAGTATATGTTGGTGCCTCTGTAACTGCGTTGTGTTGGATGGTGGACTCACACATTTATTCGTTTCCAGACTCAGTTTATTTTATACCGATCTGACAAAGCGTTGTCACTGCCAGCGAAGTAGCATTCACTTTGGAATGTTTGCATTGCTGTGGCGCTCATCGACTGGGGCAATTCTCACTAACATAAAATTTGAATAAAACAAACATATACCTGACAAACAGAAAGAAAGCGTCGTCGCTGCCAGCGAAGTAGCATTCACTTCAGAAATTCAGGGGGAGAGCAGAAATTAGCTGTATGCCAACTAGCTATCTGACCGCACAACTGAAAAGTATTCTACATATACTAACAAAGGAACACACGATGACAGAAATACTAATACAGACACTGAATACATTTTTACAAAGAATGACTAACAATAGACAATTAATTACTATTTATTACAGATTAGTAATTCTTTAGTATGGCACCGCTACTATCATGTGCGCCTTACCATTGCTGTGGCGCTCATCGACTGGGGCAATGCTAACTTAAACACCGCCCCACGTCGGTGAGCACGCACACAGCAGCCAATCACATTAATACTATCCATGTTTGCTGACCTAAAAGTGGAATTAACCACTAACCCGTCACACCTCTTCATTAGGCACCAGCCAGGCTCCAGAGAATGCTGCTACAGGTACAGTGTAACGACCTTCATGTCAAGTACACACCTGGAAAAGACATGCTTATAGGAGATACACTCTCTTGTGCTGTCAATAATGCAGAAGATATGGAGGGGTATATGTATACAAATGAAAGGGTAATGTATGCAATGGAGGCTAGTGAAGCACTCTGGGAACAGATGTTGGCATAGCTCAAGGAAGCAACAAGCAAAGATGATGTTTTCAGAAAGCTGATGGAAGCACACCATAGGGGATGGACAAAGTGCAGAATACAGCTGAATCCAGTGCTACTTCCTTACTGGCCAATCCGAAACACAATCAAGATCATTATCATACCAAAAGCACTAAGACCAGTAATACTGCAGAAACTACATGTAGCGCAAAAGGGTATCCGGTGCACAAAAGAAAAAACAGGAAAGTGTTTATATTAGCCTGGGATGTCCGCACAAATTGAACAAGTGGTTGAGCAGTGTTCTGTTTGTCAGCAACATTTGCCAAAAAATCAAGAGAGCTGTTAGTCGCACGAGCTGCCTTGGTATAAGCTGGGTGTTGATGTTCTCAAGGTTCAAGGCAAGTCCTTTCTACTGATGGTGGACTACCTATCCAAGTCTCCAGAGGTGCAACTCTCCGACAAGACAACATACACTGTGTAACATAGTGTATTGTAATGTTTGATGCACACTATGGGTTCTGTGGATCAATGCATGTTTTAAGTTTTGTGTTCACTTAATCAGTGGGTCATCCGCAAACAACCTGCTAGGTCGTAATGTAGCAGTCACTATGGGGCTCGTGAAAAGACTACAGGAGGTCCAAACCTACAACTCAGAAATTGGTTTACTTGACAAAACTGATTAGAATTTCTTTCAATGAGGATACTGTGCCCTGTAGCATTGCCACTGCCAGGTGTGTATCTGCCTCTCTGTTACCCAAGGTCAAGCATGAACTGGATCGCATGGTCCGATGTGGAGTCATCGAAGAGATCAAAGAGCCAACTGAGTGGTATGCCCCAATAGTCCCAGTGCCAAAGAAAAATGGGAATGTGCATATATGTGTTGATCTCAAGCAATTAAACAGAGCACTGAAAAGGGAGAGGTATGTTCTGCCTACAATTGATGACATACTGCCTAAATATAATGAGATGGAGACCAAGTTTTAGTAATTTGTGTACAATTTACTATTTTAGATCTGTTGCTCAGGTTGAAGTACAAAATTAAATAAATTAACTAACCTAAAACACTGTCCCAGTCTAAAATGTTAGTGTGTTAACACAGCCTGGTGGTTATAACTAATCAATAACAGTTCCAAGTTGAGTTTGTTTTTACTAGTTGTTAAATTGAATAAGTGATTCAGATGTCATCCATCTTCTTCTAGATGTGTCCAAGTGTGAGGTGTCAGTGCAGCCAATGCGAGAGTTTTCCTAGCCAGGAGAAGCTTCCGCAGTTACTGGTGCAAATCTCATCCCTGGTTAGAATACTCACAATCCAAAGATGCGGCATACTGCTTTTAGGCATTTTTCCCTTCCTGATGTTTGAGGGTTATTGTGACTGGAAAAAGGCTATATTGGATAGCAATTAATGACATTGAGACGGGCAAGGGAAGAACAAAAATAAGGAAGCGATCATGTCAGTCTCAGGAATAAGAGAGATTTAATGGAATAAAGTGCACTAACTCAAAAACCTGTGACTTAATCCAATTCAAGGAAACAATAATGTGTGAGCTGTAACATTGAGTAGCGGCCGAAGCAACTTCTTTACTCCTGTCTGCGTCATTAGAAAAGTTACTTCCACAGGACTCCGTGTAAAAGTGAACAAAAATAACTTTATTACAGGATGATGAAAAACAAACAAAGGTAAAACTTTCAAAACTATGGTAGAAAAAACATGTGCAGTAACATTATACCCTAACGCAAACACGGTAAGAAAACTGTTGCTACTAGCATCCAATGCAGCTCACTCTACTAACATGTCTAAACTAGTGCTGCCGCAAGGCTACTTCCATTTGAACACCTGCCGTGCACGGCCCATGCTCTGCAAAGAACGATCACGGTTTCACTTCGCGACAGCGGATTCGAAAGTGTTCTGGCTAAATGCCGCAAGATTGTCGGACATTTTAAGCATAGTCCATCAAACGCAAATGAATTAAGACAGCAGCAAGCTTCACTTGGACAGAAGCAAGAGTCACTCGTTCAGGATGTAGCGACGAGGTGGAATTCTAGGCTAGAGATGGTGAAACGAATCTAGCGAAACAGTTCTTCGCTGACCACAACACTGGCTCTGCACAGCAGCAGTGTTGCCATGTTGAGCGAACAGGAGCTTGCCAAACTGCAAAAGCTAGAGGAACTACTTGAACCTTGCAGGTAACTTATTATTTACTCCTCCTCCCCACTCCCGTGGTATGTGTGTGGGTTTTCTCTGCCTATATTTTCTGTGTTTGCTCGCGCGTTTGTGTGTGTGCGTGCGCGCGCGCCCTGTCTGTCTCTCCTTTGATCCTCGATGTGGGTATGTTTATAGACATCTTTTTGTCTTCCCAAAGATGAAAGGGGTGAAGTGTGGACTTTATTACACAACCTTATGATGGGAGACATCACTTCACAAGAGCCATCTGCAGAAAAATCGCCTCCAAAGAAGAGAAGGATGTCTGCCGCCTTGCAGGTTTTTTATGACACGGATACAGATGAAGAGGAAGAGTCCATAGAACAAGGTCTGGACCGCTACAAAGCAGAGTCCAAGATAGATATGGAGAGCTGTCCACTACAGTGGTGGTCAAAGAGAGAAGGAGCACATGCAAGGCTGGCACCCATTGCACGCAAATATCTGTCAACCCCTGCAACCACAGTGCCTTGTGAGAGGTTGTTTTCAGTCTCAGGTCACATCATCCAAAAGAAAAGAGCTGCCTTGTCCCCTGACAATGTAAACAAACTGGTCTGTCTCAGTAACTGGCTAAATGTAAAGGAGGAATAAGCTGAGTCATTATACCATATCTGTGACGGGCGGGGGTGAGCAACAAAAAGGAAGCGATCACGCCAAGTCTCAGGGAATAAGGATGGTTTAATAGAAAGTGTGCAAACTTAAAACCCGTGCAATATCTCCAAATTAAGGATATAATGACCAGCGGTCAACTGGTACAAAGACAAGACATATATAGGTAAACAAATGACCCTCAGGTGAGACGGATCACGGGCTCCGCCCACCTGAGGGACGCACATGACGTCACCAAACAACAACAACAACAGCCGCTGTGGACGGAGGCGGCCGGTAGGGGGCCGCCTCACCGTGACAATATCGGTGAAACAAACAATGTGAACTCTTTGAAAACATTTTTTTTATATCTCTTTGTTAGATTTTGTACTGATATTGTTGAAATTCAAATGACAATTCAGTAAAGTTCACAAGAGACAATCTGTGTTCAAAGTAAAAGATGCAATTAAACAAAGCATTTGAATATAATTACAGTGTTGGTTTTATTTTCATTATTTCAGTTTTCATTTAAATATAATTATTAAAAGTTTTCGATTAACCGCGATTAATTACAGAAAACTGCGATTAATTAGTTTAATTAATTTTTTTTATCGAATGACAGCCCTAGTCTAAACATGTCCCAACACATTCCCGTTTCCCTTAAAGGGACAGTACATAGTATATTTAAATTTCTTATAAAAGCTAATTAACTATTCATTTAAATACCAAACTTGGTATTAATGATTTGGCTCCTACAAAAAACTTGCAGGGTTGCCAACTCTCACGCATTGAGCGTGAGACATACGCATTTGACCGTCTTCACACGCCACACTTCTGATTTCTCAAGCCGAAAAAAAAAGCTAGTTTACTTACTTACCTCTGATCCATATCTATGATTTGCCCAGTATCAATCTACGTTCGCCACCCCCTCCAGGTTCAAATCTTACTCCAAGTGACCTTCAAAAGTTGGCAACCCTGTAACATGCAGTCAACTGGTACATAGGCAGACAAACAACACTCAGGTGACTAACTCCCTGATTGGCCACGCCAAGATGAATTTACTGCATTTTTTATGCATATTTTTTTATGTATTTTCAACATGTATTTTTGCATCTTTCAAGTTGCATTACTGCATTTTAGTCTACTACCTTATAGAATAAATATTATTAAAATGAACGTGGCCCCTAAATTTTTATTCTTGTTTCAAAACATTCCAATATTTTTAACAAAATCCTTTTTTAAACATATTAACAAATTGGTTGTTGAGTTTATCTGGCATAATAAAACACCCAGAGCACGTTTGAGTATTCTGCAAAGGCATCGTACACAGGGGGGTTTATCATTACCAAATTTCTTATATTATTACTGGGCCTGTAACATACGGATATTGTCATATTGGTTTAGCACTGCAAAAGAACAGGATCACCCCAAGTGGGTGCAATTGGAAATAAACTCATGTAAACCGATTTCACCCCAGGCATTGATTTGCTCAGTTATCCCCATGCCTGAGCCTTTATCCAGCTATACATCTAACCCGGTTGTGAAACACTCATTGAAATCCTGGATACAGTTTAGAAAAACATTCTCACTAAAAAATCCTTCTGTATGGGGGGGTTCTGTATTTTCTTTTATTTTTTTTTGTCCACTTTTTTGATGTAACATTTTATTCGGAAAATAATAAAAAGTATAAATACATGTTTGGCCAGGCCTTTGGTTCAGGGTAGATATTGTAGATAATTTGTACGTACTGAAACATTACTTAAAATGTGGCATTAATTCCAGTATTATTAAACTTTATCTGATTATTTTATCATCCTTAATTCGTATGTATTATTTCTCTCAATCGACTTTTTATTATTTTAAACCTTTTGTTGATTTGATTTTGTTAAATTGATTTCAATTTTTTTTATTCATTATATGTTTCAGCAGTGACATTCCCAAGGATAAATCTCTGGTTGTAATATAAATTTTATATGTATATAAATAAACTTGCTCACAGTGCCGTTACTCGCATCTTAAAATTGAGTCAACCACCATATGGCGTAAAAGTGTCCCCACCTGAATCACAAAAGGCAACAAACTGATAAACAACTCAAAACTCCATATTCATTAAACTCCTATATAATAAAACAAAACAAAAAACATTTTGCACTTTGTATTGCAGTTCAATTGAATGGAACATTCTGTTGCTCCTTCGTTGGGTCAACAGGTAGGTGTACGTCAAGCTGCTGGTCTGTGTCCTGGGCAGATGTTGGCATGTGGAGTGCATCGTGCTCCAAGGTTTTTACTTTTGTTTGTTGCCATATTTAGCAACAACGCAAGGTAGGAAACATAGGAGCCTGTAACAATGCAGAACAAATGCGGTTTGTAAAGGAAGGACGACTGCACTGCACATCTTAATGGCTGAATACACACATCTTAATGCCTGGAAACACACAACTGCTTTCATAAATTATATTCTTGTCACTCAAAGTCTCACTTCCATTCCTCAGATGAGATTTCAAAAAGAGAGAACGGCTCCATGTAAAAGTTCATATCTACACCTCACCTCCTCCACCACTTCTTCTTTTTTCTATGTGCCATTCCCTGAACCTCATTGTTCTTTTCCTCCTTTCCATCCCTCTGTTCAGTTTTCCTTTCCTCATTTATCACGAGTGACAGATCTCTGATATAGATATAAAAACAAATTCTAAAACTATCGCTAATGTGATTTTTCACAATACAGTACATGACATACAAACCGTAGAAGACACTTTTCCAGCACCCACATACCTGCACCAAAGCATCTCTGTAGCTCTGGAAAAAACACTTCTTTGCACGTTCACAGTAGATGCATTATGGGGTGTAGATCTGGGATAAATCTTGAGGGATCTTGAAGCCTGTTCACTCATTCATGTTGTTACTGGTGTCCTGCTGATCTCGCCGTTGATGTTATCCTCAGGGGTAGCAGCTCCTCGGGAGAAAGGTGGAGCACTGGTCACAGTAGAAACAGCAGCAGAGACCTCCAGGTCAATCGAAATATCCTCCATTTGAGTCAAAACCAGAGGAGCCTTAGAAACAGAAACAGTAACAGAACTGCCAAAATGATTCTTCATTAAGATTATGAAAGGAGCAGAACAGAGCCATCTCCCCACCCCACAAGTGTACCTGTTCACGAGTTCCTCCCTGCTGGAGGAGCTTCTTAGTATTTTCACTCAGGTTGGTGATGGGTGGCAGACGAGTCCTGGCATTCCACATGTGTGGAGATTCAGAGGGAGGTGGAGAAGCTGCTGGCACGATCCTTGGGATGTTAGGCCAAGCACTACGGGGAGCTGCTCCAACAGTCTGTCTGGAGTCGCCTGCTCCTACACAAGTGGATGGCAAAGTGACATTTGCCCTGGTGGTAGATTTAATGAAATGAAAGGATTCAAGGCAGAAGCAGAAACGGTGGTCTTGTTGATGCAGGACCACAGTTTCTCCCTTCTCTAGAATATTATTCTATTTCAAGTAGCTGAGGGTCTTTTTGTATAAAATTATCTAAATATCTTTACCTAGTGGCAGTTTTTCAAAAGACAAAAACTATTTCAAATAAGGTTTAAAAAATCAGAGCTATTTTGACTAATCAAAATGCTATTTTCTGCAGTGTGAAAACAATCCTACATAAGTACAAAACAGGCTTATTGAGGTGTTTTGGAATTATAATTCAAATATTATGTTTGTGTGAATTTCACATTATTTCAACCTTTCACTAATCAAATCTCAAACATGTATGGTCCTGTAGATGAGGAGACTTAATCACCTCCAGAAAAGAGGGGTCGCATGGAGACACGCGAGCAGCTGACGGAGACGGCAAAATACGGCACAGTGTGGGGAACATATCAGAAGACATCACGGAAGGCATCACAGCCCAGTTGAATGACATCCCACGAATGGACAGCCAACTGCTTTTGCCAGAAAAGTGTTGAGTCACTTAGTTTCCTGTTTCATCTCTTCGGAAATGCTTCAGACCATACAGGAGTGGACTGTCCAGCATGCACACCAGACACAGCATGAAAACTGGTTCATGGACCTCCCTGAACTAATGGCGTTCATTGCAATCCTCATCCTGCATCAACTACAGATCACTCCATTGCAGGCTTTCGATCGTAGCGTCACATACAGAAAGTCCATGGATGGCCAAACAAGTTACATCATTACCACATTGTTTGAAAGATTACTTATTTAACTAAATCAACATCAGAGAAATCATAAGAATCAACATCAGAACATTTCAGCAGAATGTCATTGGTCGTCATCGTGAGGTTCTTAGGTGTAAGGGCCGCTCCTGCAAGACACAACTCAGGAGAGACAGCAAACAAGGTACACAGAATAAAATCAAAATAATCAACATAATTCTATTATGTCAGAGATGTTATCATGCGAATTGTTAATAGCATTGTGCTCCATCACAGGATGAGCAAGAGCACAGGGTTCATGGTGGGTGATCATTGACCTTTCTTGACAGCTGTTGTGCTTGGAGTGCGGGCACGCCCAATCTGCACTCCTCCCACTCGACTGAGGCACCCCGAACACCCTCCTTTCACCCTATAGGAGCTGGGATGCAACCTACTCCATGCACACGGCCTCTGTGCTCACCAGCTCTTCCTCCTAAAAACCCTTCACGACCACCCAGTCCCCTGGTTTCAGGTTGTGCTGCAGACCTTCCCATGGCTTAGGCAAGGCCCCTTACACCGACCTGTGACAGAAAACAGGTTTGCACAATAACTTAGCATGCATTTGGTGGCCTGCCAAATTTTTTGCAGTAATACCCCCTCCCTTTGTATTGCTCCCGCCCGCTCTGACAGTTCAGAGGCGTCTGCTGTCGATAGGAGCTCGCTTATCTCTGCTGTGGGAAACATCAGCGTTATCAGCACACAGAGTGCATATGCTGTTCAAATGTGTTCATATGTCTCGTCACATGGCAAAACACATTTATTTAGCAAAAACTCAGTAGCAGGTTTAATCACTTTACCTACGTGTCATCTACGTCTATAGGCAAAAGCATTTCTTCATTGCAAAGCATGGGAACAGTTTGTCTTACCTGACCCTTCCGGATCGTCACCAGTCAACCCCAGGGTTGCCAACTTTTGAAGATCGATTTGCTTGGCTAGGTATGTTTGATGCGCTTCTTTTTCTTGCTTCTGTGTCCTCTGGTTACTCACCCTCTTTAGCTGGAGTTAGTGGTCTTGCTGCTGGGTTGTTGCCCTCCTACGTCCTCCTCTATGTCTCCTGGTATCTGCTCCATGCTCTGGACACTGTGCTGACAGACACAGCAAACCTTCTTTCCCCAGCTCGCATTCATGTGCCAGCCTGGATGAGCTGCACAACCTGAGCAACTTCTATGGGTTGTAGACACCGCATCATGCTACCTCTATGGTGAGAGAACTGACAAAGTGACCAAAATATCAGCCAGAAAGGATGGGAACAGAGAAAAGGTCTGCAGAACCACTCTTATAAGAGGCGTCTTGCTAACTGCCTCTCATTTCTACCTGTTGTCTGTTCCATTTGCACAACAGCAGCTGAAATTGATTCAGTGTTGCTTCCTAACTGAATAGGTTGGTTTCACCAAAGTGTGGTTGACTTGGAGTTACATTGTGATGTTTAAGTGTTCCCTTTATGTGTTCCCAAATGTCTTGGTCCTCCCGAGGTTTCTTCCTAATCCCCACCATCATAGGGAGTTTTTCCTTGCCACTGTCGCCTTTGGCTTGCTCATTAGGGATCTGGACCCATACGATTGTAAAGCTGCTTTGTGACAACATGTGTTGTAAAATGCGCTATATAAATAAATTGGACTGACATTTTTTGAACAGTGTATATTATTCATAATAAACTTAATATCACCCAACTTGACATTCACCAAGTGCACTTCAATCTAACACATTAAGAATCTTAGACAATGTCAATTATATTACATTATATATTACCCAACAGTTTCATTTCAGTTTCTAGTAGATCACTTGAAGAATATCCAAGAAGACAGTATTCATTCTGTTTGAGCAATTGCGTAAGTGTTTGTTCTAAAATAAAATCCAAGGCATGGACCACAAACTGCACATTATTTTTTTTTATTTCTGGAAGGCAGGATCTTCACTGTCCCAAACACTCAAGCTGCTCATCCTTCTGATGCTGTCCAGAGGCTTGCTGGTTTATGTGGTCCTCAAAACTGAATCTATGGAATTGGGGGGAAAAAAACCATTTAGAACTCAGAATAAATAGAGGAACAGTACAGATAGTACAATCCTAAATTGCATTTTCGATTAATAAAGTACTACATATAAGCATATACCACTTATAGCATTCAATTGTTATATAGTACACTATGCCTGACCCAGATTTTTCTGGTCCATAAGCAACAACTTGATAAGCTCATCCAATATTACACTGCACCTTGCAATTTAATTTTGCACTGTCCTCTAGTCTCATGCCCAGTACCATTTACCTCTACACTCCCTGTCTAACCTGAATTAGTTCTGAAGTCCTTCTAAAAACCACTCATGTGCAAGAACATCCTCGAGCACAGGACGTTTTTCAGGGTCCTTTTGCAGACACCATGTTATCAGATGGCTGCACTCTGTGTGTGTAGCAACGGAATTAGTTGAGAAAGGAAATCAGTTACCATCTGAAACCTCTGATCTGACTGTTCTAATGGCTTATTCAACGTTTTTAAATGACAGAACTGTACAGAAACCTCCACTAACAAAAAAGACTGAACAAGTCTTTTTATAATTTTAAGACGGTTACAAAATGTTGAATTGCCAATTCTCCATTCTTCATTAGTCCATTTTATCAATCTGTGGTTGTGTATTACATTACCAGATGAAATGATTACATAAATGATCATTTTGCAATTTAGACTTTCTAGTTATCTTAAAGATGCTTCTGCCTTTTCACCTCTGGATGGGATTCCCTTGAAGCACAGGTCTGCCTCAACAATGTCCTCCACCGTCTCAAAGGGCATAGCTCCACAGACAAGAATGTAGAGGAGCACACCAAGACTCCAGATGGTGGCTTGACAGCCCTCATACGTCTTATCAACCAGCCATTCAGGTGGGGAGAATAACTTGGTGCCTGAGACGAGAGAGAATCATCAGTAACAAAATAAAAAGTTTATAATAGTCTCTAATTTGATCCCATTTTTTAACTTGAGGTGCACATTTCATTCCTATGGTGAATAACCTTTAAAGAGCCTGTATGGTCCGGTCGTAAGCAGATCACCACAACCAAAGTCGATCAACTTGACATTAAGGGTGTCTGTGTTGACCAGAAGGTTCTCTGCCTTGACGTCTCTATGTAGAACTCCACGGTCATGGCAGTGAAGGACAGCCTGAACCACCTGATGCATGATCAGTCGTGCCTGTGGCTCAGGCAGTTGGAATTGGTGCAAGACCAAGAAGTCAAACAGGTCCATGCACGGGATGGGTCGCTCCAGAATCAAGATGAAGCAGTCCTCGCACTCAAACCATTCTAGGAGCTCCACAATATGCTCACAATGAGGCGGCTTGCACACCATCTCCATTAAAGCCACCTCTAGGGGGAGACTGCGAGTTTCGCCAGGCTAAAATTAAGGAACTCATGGTTAGTATGCGTTTGAAGTTTCACAGTAGAATTATAGTTAGCAGGTTAACATTAAAGGGATCTGAATTGGTACCAATCATTAGATGAAACCTGAATCTAAAAAGTGAACTGTTTTCTATTCGTGTTGGAAGGAGTCACTGAATGGAAAATTAACAGTTTTGCGTTTATAGTTCCTTTGCAATTTTACCCATCTAAAAAGTTCCAGACATTGTTGCAATATTACATAAGTAAAGATATTGGACTTACAACAGTGATGAACTGCTCTTTGTCACTCCTTGGCACAATTTTAATGGCGATCTGGTCACATAAAAAACACAGCAAGTGAAGTTGTTTACACAAAACAGTCAGTTCATTTAAGTCAAGTCAAGTCAAGTGGCTTTTTTTTTGTCATTACATCTGAGTACAGGTACACAGTATAATGAAATTTTGTTCCTCCGGAACCATGGTGCAACACAAATCAACAGTACAACAGACAACATAAAGTGCGGCAGGGTAGCAGTACAAGAATGTGCAAAATGTGCAGCATGGGGCAATCTCACAACAAAACACTACAAAAAATACAATAAATACAACAGGCGAAGACAACTGACAGACATGACGGTGTAAAGTGCTGGTACAGTGCAATGTGGTGTGAGTGGTGTCGGAGATGAGTGATATATTATGTCATACATGAACACAGTGGTTCTGAGGTAGTTATTAGGTCCTGTGGGAGAGCAGCAAATATTTCTGGTGGGGGGTTCAGTCTTTTTGTGCGTGTGTGGGGTCAGATCAGTGTTGGTGTGTGTCAGTTCCGTATCTGGGAGTTGAGGAGCCTGACTGCCTGGTGAATGAAGCTGTGAACATATCTAAGATGGTAGCCACAGCTTCTCTGGTAACTCATAAATCTGGAGTCTGATAAATACTCATCCACAGATTGTCAAGCTTATCACATTGTATAATCAGGATCTTTGTGTTCAAAAAGTGGAAAAAGGTCAAGGCACATTAGACTTGACCACTTGATTGCCATGTGAATAACAAAGGCTCTCTAGGGAAAACTCATAGCTCCTTCAAAGTTCTAATCACAATCTAAAATAGAAATTAGGTCCCACAATTATTCTTGTATTGTGTGCTGATGCTCACCTGTTTTCCATCAGCATCGCGGACTCCTGCATACACTGCGCCGCATCCTCCTGTGCCCAGGAGATCTCCCAAAGTGTAGCGTGAAGCGAAGCTCTCTACATGAAACAAAAAAAGTTACATCCTTGTACAACATAAGATTCAGTCAAAAAAAATTCAGCAGGTGTAAAATGCTGGTAGTGTTGAGGGTGTCACTCTAGACAGACCTAGGCACTCCTCCTCTCTCTTCCTCTTCCTCGCCTGCGTCTCCATGGGGTGGGGTGCCAAGTCTTGAGGAGCATCCCCTGTCCTCTTCCTACTCTGCCTCAGGGGTTCCTCTTCTCTCCCTCGCTTTGCAGAGGAGCGGGACGCCGCCACGGGACCTTCAGTCGGGGCAGAGCGCTTCCTCCTCTTCTTTTTCTCACTGGGCCACGAGGTGTGTGTGGAATTTTCACCACATCCAACGGGCACCAAAACTGTGATGTCCTCTTTGTCCCCTTCACTCTTGATCTTTCTGCTCCTGGGACTTGGTGTGTCAGAGTTGGAAGAGGCTCTGCTTGTAGTGGCCTTGCAGTCCCTGCACCTGGAGGGTCCAGGCACCACAGAGTTCTGCCTGAACTGGGCCACTTTCCTGGGCTTGCTCCCCTTGCCCTCAGCTAAAATGAAGAGAACACAATGTTTTTGTAACCTTTAAGTAACATTAGGATTATTTTAACATTAGCCATATAACATAATATTAGCAACATAATGCATCATTTATATTGGGGGTCTTTTATTTCGACATGGGGGGGGTGTTTTGTGGAGTGGCGAGATTACAGCTCGCGTTGTGTTCGGTGGATTGCTCCTACTTGCGAGGTGGATTTAAAAAAGTTAAAAGTCCCATCCATTGGCTCTATTGTGGAATTTTGTTGAATACGTCCTTTTTTCGGAAGCTAGAGTTTATTTTAAACTCCCATGCCTTTCACTACTAAGACACCAGATAATTATAAATCATAATTATATATATAAGCAAATATAGTGTGTGTATCGTTATTTGTAGTAGTAATTGCGATCGCAAGATACATGCAAGATAGGATGTGTTAGCTCACTGGAAGTGGAAATTACCCAACACAATTTAGTTTGTATAGACCACTAACAGGTGGACGGTGGTCCGGATCCGGACCCGAACGCAGTCCTGTAAGGACCCAGAATAAATTGTTAAAAATATTTTTTTATTTTGACGGGAGAATTAATTTTAAACCGGAGCATTTATTTCAGGGCTATTGAAAAAAACACTCCGTCACGAGTGTTACGTTCGCCACCCCCAACAAATCACGTTTAATGCGACCCGCCGAACGTGTCTAAATTATAGTAAAATCGTCATTCATTTCCCCTTTTCACCCTTTCATTTGCAATATCCTCGTTTCCCCCAATATATAGCGCATTAGTCCAGACACATTGACCTGTTGGAGTGGAACTTTCCTGCTGCCGTTTTGCCCTTCGGTAAAAATGAGCGGAGCAAAGAAAAGAAAAGTGGACACGGAGTGCCGAGTGTTTAAAAAAAAAAGTGGACAACAAAATATTTTTTCACGGAGGTCCGATCAACGGCTGTATGTCTGACATGACAAGAAACGGTTGCAGTTCTCAAAGAGTACAATATCAGCAGTCACTTTGCTACGAAGCGAGCAAGCAGTCAACAGAAGGACAAGCGGCTACTGCTCAGACGTTGGCAGTTTCTCTGCATATGGAAAGTTTGGAGGAGCGTTTTTAAATTAATCACAATGTGCGCATTTACGCACAGCAGCGGTTCAGTAGCTTAATGAACACGCCGCACATCGCTCTCAATTTAAAGAGCCCTTTCTGGTTTCTGCTGCAGGTAGGATATTTAATGCAGTCTGTCTCTCAGAACAATCCGTCCATGATTTTGCGGTGTTTAAAACGATTAGAAATTACTGAGCTCGAGTATTTCGTTGGGTAATAATATGTTTTGAATGTTGAATGTGTTCCATTTATCTTTGTCCAGTAAGTGTTGATTTCATTAACTTTGCACCTTCAGTTGAAATGTATAAAAATAATCAATTTAATTGCGTGTCAAATGCTCCTGACCCGGACAGCGTTAACCACCACACCCCATGATGTACTGGTAAAATAAATTAGTATTAATGGCGCTAATGTCTTCTAACGTTAGCTAGATAATTTAGCAATGCTAACATAGGTTAGTCATGCTTCTCCAAAAAACTTGGGTTAAGTCGTTCTTGGAAAAATGTGCTTATGTTTTCTATTCAATAACGTCCTGTAAACCGATACTAAAAAAATAGCGTAGCGTGACTTACCCTTAGGAGAAAGGGAACGATCCATGTCTTATTCGCTGTGCGTAAATATCGGTTTGACCTGACGCGCCTTTTTTTTGATCCTATCGTCGTCTTGCCGGAATATGGTAATGAACTAATGAACCCGAACAGGACTTTGTATACATAGGGTAACTATGGGTAACTGTGCCGGTAACTATGGGTAACTGTGATGTCATAATAACATTGCGCCATCCTCCCACAAACTTCTACACCTGTGTTTCTGTGATGAGTGTATGAAGTGTAATATTTAGTATATTAAATATTTTATATATTTTAGTATTTGACATTTCACAGAAGGCAGGTGAAATGCTATAGGCTAACTGATATTTATGAAGCTGTGCACTGTATAGATGGACAAATGTTACCTTTTGTGTTTATTTAACTGTCAAATTCTTGAAGTACCAATAGAACATTACGCATAAGCAGTAATCAAAGCCATATACTTGCTGTTTTATAATATGCAAGAAAATAAAAAGGTAATAATATAAAAACCAAATGTTTATGATGTATAGTGAACTGTACAAGTCAAGAAATGTAACTATGAAGCTAATTCTAGAACCAAATAGATTACAGTTTTTTGCAGTTGCTAAGACACAATTTCTGAAACTGTGTCTCTTTTGTCGAAACTTAACACACAGAAGCCAATGCTACACACACAACAGGCAAAACATCTCACACTTTTGGAAAAAGCACACACTTCAACCAAAACTCTTGCCACTCTTGCCAAAACCATATTTTTGCATCTAAACGCTACACACAAATATCAGATGATTAGCCTCTCTTATATGTGACTACACACTTATGTGATAAATAGAAAACACTACTACCATGTGTTTTTTAAATGTTCAGTGTATAGTCTGTTCCAAAAGTATACCATAGTTCACATATACAGAGGTTTTTATGCACATTCATAAACACCACGAAGTAAAATAGTAACAAGGTTTATTTACTTTTTGCTTGAGCAGTACACATGGAAACAAAAAGGACAAAAATACTGTACAATAGCAGACAAATTTAGGGTGCATCTCGTCTTGTATTTGGGTCTGGCCACAAGATTTCATCAACATCACAGGTGATGTCCTCTTTGGTAAGACAGCGGGAGAAGTATCTTCTTGAGTGACGTATCCAGCCCTGACATGCACCCTCATCAATGTCCCCACAAGCTTCCTCCATCACCTGCAGAAGTGGTATGTGATGGTGGGGTTGGCGGTCATAAACTTTCCACCTCCATGCCGAAAAAAACTCCTCAATAGGGTTGAGGAAAGGTGAGTATGGTGGGAGGTGAAGCACATCAAACTGTGGATGTTCGGTGAACCAATGTCGTACTTGTGTAGCACGGTGGAAACTTACGTTGTCCCAGATGACAACGTCCCTGGTCTGTTCTTGTCCATCTCCCTGGTGATGTGGAATGAGTTGTTGTGTAGTGTGTTGAGAAAGGTGATGATGTGAGCAATGTTGTAAGGACCAAAAGTAGCATGATGATGGACAACACCATTGTGGCAAATGGCTGCACACATTGTGACGTTCCCACCACGCTGCAGGGACACTGACTATGGCACGGTGTCCTATGATGTTTCTTCCTCTGCGTCTTGGTTTGGCAAGGTTGAAGCTTCATCAATATAAAGGAACTTGTGTTCCACTGCTGCAACATCTAGCTCCATTACTCTCTGAAACCAAACATTACAGTATTACAGTACTGTATTTGACCGAATGAAATGGGTATGTATCATACTCAACATTGTGTGGCACAGGACACTGGAGTAAAGTATAAGTAAGAGGATAGCAGAGCATACTTGCACATATTCATAGTGCAGTTCCTTCACACTGTCAGAGTTGCGCTGAAATGGTGCCCTGTGTAGCTGCTTCATATGCACTTGATGTCTTCTCAGGAGTTGGCCCAGTGCAGATAGACTCACTGAATGAATGTTGCTGAAAGTGATGTTGTCAGTAATGATGTGCTGTTGTAGTTGTCGTAAAGGTATACTCGTGTTTTATATGACAATGTTCACGATGGCCTCCATGGTCAACCAAAGTGGCCTGGATCTCATCCATGATGGTTGTTTGTGTTCTTCCTCTTCCTTGTCCTCTTCCTCGTCCTCTACCTCTCTGTGAAGTATTAGCCTCCATTGTTGTGCAAACCAAGATTTGCAACTTATGGCCTCTTTATAGGGATCAAGTTCTGATAACGATTTGTAAAAATTAGCTAGAAGTGTTGTAACGTGTGAGAACTGTGTATGGTATTTTGGTAGGTGAGTGTAGCAGTTGTGTGGCAGTGTTTTCTAAAAGAAACACATGGTTTTCAGTTTTGAATGTTGTGTCTTATGTGAAGAACTGTGTTTAAAGTTTTGCAAAAAGTGTGTTTTCGCATTTCTAAATGAGTGTAAGGCAGAGAATGTGCTTAAGGTTTGGCACACCCGGTCAATAGATAGGCTACATGGGTTAGTTGTTTCAGAAATTGTGCTATAAGGACCACTTTTTGTGTCTTAGCAAATGCAAAAAACTGTAATTACTGTTGTATGTAAAGCCAACATGTCAAGTCAATATATTATTAAATTTATTTTTAATGTAAGCTTTACAAATGCATGGGTCCAGATCCCTAATGGGCAAGCCAGGGCCCACAGTGACAAGGGAAAACTCTATAGCTGGGATTAGGAAGAAACCTTGGGAGGACCAAGACTCAAAAGGGAATGCATCTTCCATTGAGTGGCCCAGCTAGTAGCAGTTCATATTCATAGTTCTACTTCTAGAACAGTCCCTTCAATGTGGTAGTTGACAGCATCAGCACATCCACTGGCAAAGCAAACCATTTCTAGGTGCTTTATGGAATTGTCTTTGTAGAAGTACGTAACCAAGATATAAAATCTTGGTTAGATTGTGTTTGTGTGTGTTTGTGTGTATGTGTATGTATATGTGTGTGTGTGTGTGTGTGTGTGTATGAGAGTGTGTGTGTTTGTATGTGTGTGTGTGTATGAGTGTGTTTGTGTGTGTGTATGTGTGTGTGTGTGTATGTGTGTGTGTGTGTGTGTGTGTGTGTGTGTGTATGTGTGTGTGTATGTGTGTGAGTGTGTGTGTATAAGTGTATGAGAGTGTTGTGTGTGTTTGGTATCATAGTTTGAACATGGGAATTTTCACATTTTTATGAAAAACGATCCTAATTGAACCATTACCTGTTACAAGTAAGGAACACCATTGCACTAAATATTGATAGAATAATTAATAATGTAGTTAGTGTAGTTAGTACTACGGCAGTCATGGCCTGGTGGTTAGGGAACTGGTCTTGTGACCGGAGGGTCGTGGGTTCGATCCCCAGACCTGAGGCCATGACTGAGGTGCCCCTGAGCAAGGCACCTAACCCTCAATTGCTCACTTGTATAAAAATGAGATAAAAATGTAAGTCGCTCTGGATAAGGGCGTCTGCCAAATGCCGTAAATGTAAATGTAAATGTAAAATGCAGACACTCCTATCGTGTTGTGGGTCAATTTGACCCTTTTCAAAGTTTGAAGATGTAGGAAAACTATTTAAAATAATTATTTCAGTATGAAACTTCTTCTGCTAGGGTTAATTAGTGTAATCAACATATTATATGAAAATAATTCATGTCAGTTATTTGCAACCACCCCCTGCATGTTTATATCACATAGATACTGTTCGGGTAAATTTGACCCTTTTAAAAAATTTTGACCCTTTAAAAAAATTTTTATTTTTTATTTTTTTTTATTTGTGTGTGTGTATGTGTGTGTGTGTGTGTGTGTGTGTACAATTGTGTGTGTTTGTGTGTGTGTGTGTGTGTGTTTGTGTGTGTGTGTGTGTGTGTTTGTGTATGTGTTTGTGTGTGTGTTTGTGTGTATGTATATGTGTGTGTGTGTGTGTGTATGAGAGTGTGTGTGTTTGTGTGTGTGTGTATGTGTGTCTGTGTATGTGTGTGTGTGTATGAGTGTGTTTGTGTGTGTGTATGTGTGTGTGTGTGTATGTGTGTGTGTGTGTGTGTGTGTGTGTGTGTGTGTGTGTGTGTGTGTGTGTGTGTATGTGTGTGTGTATGTGTGTGAGTGTGTGTGTATAAGTGTATGAGAGTGTTGTGTGTGTTTGGTATCATAGTTTGAACATGGGAATTTTCACATTTTTATGAAAAACGATCCTAATTGAACCATTACCTGTTACAAGTAAGGAACACCATTGCACTAAATATTGATAGAATAATTAATAATGTAGTTAGTGTAGTTAGTACTACGGCAGTCATGGCCTGGTGGTTAGGGAACTGGTCTTGTGACCGGAGGGTCGTGGGTTCGATCCCCAGACCTGAGGCCATGACTGAGGTGCCCCTGAGCAAGGCACCTAACCCTCAATTGCTCACTTGTATAAAAATGAGATAAAAATGTAAGTCGCTCTGGATAAGGGCGTCTGCCAAATGCCGTAAATGTAAATGTAAATGTAAAATGCAGACACTCCTATCGTGTTGTGGGTCAATTTGACCCTTTTCAAAGTTTGAAGATGTAGGAAAACTATTTAAAATAATTATTTCAGTATGAAACTTCTTCTGCTAGGGTTAATTAGTGTAATCAACATATTATATGAAAATAATTCATGTCAGTTATTTGCAACCACCCCCTGCATGTTTATATCACATAGATACTGTTCGGGTAAATTTGACCCTTTTAAAAAATTTTGACCCTTTAAAAAAATTTTTATTTTTTATTTTTTTTTATTTGTGTGTGTGTGTATGTGTGTGTGTGTGTGTGTGTGTGTGTGTACAATTGTGTGTGTTTGTGTGTGTGTGTGTGTTTGTGTGTGTGTGTGTGTGTGTTTGTGTATGTGTTTGTGTGTGTGTTTGTGTGTATGTATATGTGTGTGTGTGTGTGTGTATGAGAGTGTGTGTGTTTGTGTGTGTGTGTATGTGTGTCTGTGTATGTGTGTGTGTGTATGAGTGTGTTTGTGTGTGTGTATGTGTGTGTGTGTGTATGTGTGTGTGTGTGTGTGTGTGTGTGTGTGTGTGTGTGTGTGTGTGTGTGTGTGTGTGTGTGTGTGTGTATGTGTGTGTGTATGTGTGTGAGTGTGTGTGTATAAGTGTATGAGAGTGTTGTGTGTGTTTGGTATCATAGTTTGAACATGGGAATTTTCACATTTTTATGAAAAACGATCCTAATTGAACCATTACCTGTTACAAGTAAGGAACACCATTGCACTAAATATTGATAGAATAATTAATAATGTAATCCTAGTTAGTAATTAAATATTCACACTGTTTGTTAGGATTTTTTTGGTTTCAGACATCTTTTGAACAATTAAACATGCACCAGGGTCAAAGTTACCCTAAACATCATGGCTGTTTTACAAGAATGCGCATAATAGGTGGGTTAAATATGTAATATATGTATATAACACATGTAAATATGTATATAGCACACATGACAATGATAAGCATGGGCTCAAACAGGCTTATCTATGTCAACATAACTAAAGGGAGGGGCCTGGAGGTGACCACAGTCATTGTAGAGTATTTTTTAGGTAAGTGGATGTTTCTATTACGTTATGGTAATGCAACTAGTACAAGGTGCAGCACCCTAACCCTAGGTTTACGGTAGAGCTGTAATGAGCTAGAGAGTTAAAACTAGCTGTGAGACTTGGGCTGTGTTCGAAATAGCCTACTGCATACTGCACTCAGTATATACTGGAAACTGCATACTGGTCCTCGTAGTAGTATGCAGTAGTTTCCAGTATGCGACAAAAGCAAAGCATACTACAAGGTCACATGAACATAGCGTTGCATGATGGGATGCAGTACACCACGAAGATAGCTCTGTTCGCGTACTGGAATATTTTGCGGAAGTAGTATGTCATCTGGGGATGTTTTGCATACTGGAAAAATTATTTTTATTCACATACTGCATACTGCAAACTGATTTGGGGACCATGCAGTACGCCAGTAGTATGTAGTAGGCTATTTCGGACACAGCTTCGCTCTCTGTACTAGGGCTAGAGGTGAATAAACACATCGGCTGTATCTTTTATGTTCTCCCATTTCTTCTGTCTACATGAACGCATGAATCAAGATGAAACATAACATGGTGTCAGAAGCTTCTGCCAGTGTGCTGAAACGGAGTGAGGTAACAGCATAGAAAGCTAAGGAGAACTTCACATTGTTCCACTGGAGATAACCTCACACAGAGCAGATATGGAACAGTTCAGCATTAAATAGAAATTACTCTGAGAGCCCAAGCTTACTTTGACCAAAGCCATTGAATGCCAGGGAGCAGATTAATGTAACGGCTGCCCGGAGAAAGAAGGAGAAATCCATGCTCTAGAAGAGACCTTAAAACACACAAAGCATGGTAACTGAAGAACACTAAAGTCAAGAGTCAAGTCAAGAGGCTTTTTATTGTCATTACATTTGAGTACAGGTACACAGTGTAACGAAATTATGTTCCTCCGGAACCGTGGTGCAACACGAATCAACAATACAATAGAAGACATAAAGTGCCACAGGGTAAGAATACAACGTGCAAAATGTACAACATGGGACAATTTCACAACAGTACCAAAACACTACAATAAATACAACAGACCAGAGACAATTGACAGACATGACAGTGTAGTGCTGGTACAGTGCAATGTTCACTGCAGTCTTTTTGTGCATGTGTAGGGTCAGATCAGTGTTTGGTAGTCTTGAATGCACTCGGTTAAATGATGAAGCTTGGCATGCAACACTGCTCATCAGAGGAGTACTAGTTAACTTCAGGCTTTACATTGGTGCTGATGCAAATGTTTTGCCTCTAGAACAGGTCGGAAAGATGCCAGGAAGTCTGCACTTAAATCTTACAGACATGAAACTGGTTGCTTATGGAGGTGCAAAAATCACACCAGCCGGATGTGTCCAATTGAAATGTAGTACTGAGCGTGCAGAGCTAAGGTTGCTGTTCTATATTACCAGGCAAACAGCATGCCCAGTACTGGGTAGAGCAGCATGTCAAGAGATTAACCTCATAACCTCATTGAAGACATAAGAGAATGCTCGCCGACAACAAAAGAGGAGCTAGTGAATAAAATATCCTAAAATATTCCATGGACTGGGTGAGTGTCCAGGTGAACACCACATTCATGTTGACCCTGATGCAACACCAGTTATACATGGCTGCCGGAAAATCCCATTCACAGTCATGGATAAGTTGAGGGAGACATTAGCTAAGCTAGAGAAAGCAGATGTTTTCACTCCAGTCACCGAACCAACAAACTGGATTACCAGTTTGGTGATAACTGAAAAAAAGAATGGATCTCTAAGTCTTTGTCTTGATCCTCCTTTGCTTAAACAAAGCAAACAAGTGTCAGCATTATTCCATTCACACAGATGTTCATGTTCAAAGCAAGCTTGCAGAGAAGAGTTTTCTTCATTTTAGATGAAAAGGATGGACACTGGCAGATCAAGCTAGATGCACCTGCATCTCTCTTGCTACAGATTTAAGCGCCTACCATTTGGAATCAGATCAGCCGGTGAGGTCTTGTAACAAAAGAACAGTGATACTTTTGTTGACATCCAGGGTGTGCATGTCACTTCTAGTGAAAAAGAACACATTGAAATTCTACATAATGAAATGAAACATCCACAAGAAATGAATGTTAAATTAAATGCAGAAAAAGTTCAGTACAAAGTAAAGAGAGTGAACTACATGGGGTATGTGATAACACCTGAAGGTGTGCAGCCAGACAAAGATAAGGTGAGAACAATTACTAATATGCCAGCTCCCTCTGACCGAATTGGTTTACAACGACTATTAGGTATGACTATATATATATATATATATATATATATATATATATATATATATATATATATATATATATATGTATAAGTATATGCCAAACGAAGCAGCAATCACAGCACCTTTACAACAGTTATTAAGGAAAGACATGGAGTGGGGCTGGTCTCACAAGCATGAAGCAGCACTATAGTCTCAAAAGATCTTTGTCTGAGGCTCCTGGGCTGAGATTCTTTGATCCTGCCAATCCAGTGATGTTACAAGCAGATGCGTCCAAGGATGGGCTTGGCGCATATCTGATTCAAGAAGGTTCAACTATGCACAAATTGAGAAAGAACTGCTTGCGGTTGTGTTTCTGCGTGGAAGATCCACCAGTATATGTTGGTGCCTCTGTAACTGCGTTGTGTTGGATGGTGGACTCACACATTTATTCGTTTCCAGACTCAGTTTATTTTATACCGATCTGACAAAGCATCGTCACTGCCAGCGAAGTAGCATTCACTTTGGAATGTTTGCATTGCTGTGGCGCTCATCGACTGGGGCAATTCTCACTAACATAAAATTTGAATAAAACAAACATATACCTGACAAACAGAAAGAAAGCGTCGTCGCTGCCAGCGAAGTAGCATTCACTTCAGAAATTCAGAGGGAGAGCAGAAATTAGCTGTATGCCAACTAGCTATCTGACCGCACAACTGAAAAGTATTCTACATATACTAACAAAGGAACACACGATGACAGAAATACTAATACAGACACTAAATACATTTTTACAAAGAATGACTAACAATAGACAATTAATTACTATTTATTACAGATTAGTAATTCTTTAGTATGGCACCGCTACTATCATGTGCGCCTTACCATTGCTGTGGCGCTCATCGACTGGGGCAATGCTAACTTAAACACCGCCCCACGTCGGTGAGCACGCACACAGCAGCCAATCACATTAATACTATCCATGTTTGCTGACCTAAAAGTGGAATTAACCACTAACCCGTCACACCTCTTCATTAGGCACCAGCCAGGCTCCAGAGAATGCTGCTACAGGTACAGTGTAACGACCTTCATGTCAAGTACACACCTGGAAAAGACATGCTTATAGGAGATACACTCTCTTGTGCTGTCAATAATGCAGAAGATATGGAGGGGTATATGTATACAAATGAAAGGGTAATGTATGCAATGGAGGCTACTGAAGCACTCTGGGAACAGATGTTGGCATAGCTCAAGGAAGCAACAAGCAAAGATGATGTTTTCAGAAAGCTGATGGAAGCACACCATAGGGGATGGACAAAGCGCAGAATACAGCTGAATCCAGTGCTACTTCCTTACTGGCCAATCCGAAACACAATCAAGATCATTATCATACCAAAAGCACTAAGACCAGTAATACTGCAGAAACTACATGTAGCGCAAAAGGGTATCCGGTGCACAAAAGAAAAAACAGGAAAGTGTTTATATTAGCCTGGGATGTCCGCACAAATTGAACAAGTGGTTGAGCAGTGTTCTGTTTGTCAGCAACATTTGCCAAAAAATCAAGAGAGCTGTTAGTCGCACGAGCTGCCTTGGTATAAGCTGGGTGTTGATGTTCTCAAGGTTCAAGGCAAGTCCTTTCTACTGATGGTGGACTACCTATCCAAGTCTCCAGAGGTGCAACTCTCCGACAAGACAACATACACTGTGTAACATAGTGTATTGTAATGTTTGATGCACACTATGGGTTCTGTGGATCAATGCATGTTTTAAGTTTTGTGTTCACTTAATCAGTGGGTCATCCGCAAACAACCTGCTAGGTCGTAATGTAGCAGTCACTATGGGGCTCGTGAAAAGACTACAGGAGGTCCAAACCTACAACTCAGAAATTGGTTTACTTGACAAAACTGATTAGAATTTCTTTCAATGAGGATACTGTGCCCTGTAGCATTGCCACTGCCAGGTGTGTATCTGCCTCTCTGTTACCCAAGGTCAAGCATGAACTGGATCGCATGGTCCGATGTGGAGTCATCGAGGAGATCAAAGAGCCAACTGAGTGGTATGCCCCAATAGTCCCAGTGCCAAAGAAAAATGGGAATGTGCATATATGTGTTGATCTCAAGCAATTAAACAGAGCACTGAAAAGGGAGAGGTATGTTCTGCCTACAATTGATGACATACTGCCTAAATATAATGAGATGGAGACCAAGTTTTAGTAATTTGTGTACAATTTACTATTTTAGATCTGTTGCTCAGGTTGAAGTACAAAATTAAATAAATTAACTAACCTAAAACACTGTCCCAGTCTAAAATGTTAGTGTGTTAACACAGCCTGGTGGTTATAACTAATCAATAACAGTTCCAAGTTGAGTTTGTTTTTACTAGTTGTTAAATTGAATAAGTGATTCAGATGTCATCCATCTTCTTCTAGATGTGTCCAAGTGTGAGATGTCAGTGCAGCCAATGCGAGAGTTTTCCTAGCCAGGAGAAGCTTCCGCAGTTACTGGTGCAAATCTCATCCCTGGTTAGAAT